>NW_016107331.1:9282166-9381212 GCF_001604975.1 Cebus imitator
AAAAAAAAAAGAAAAAAAAAAATGGCCTCTCCTAGAATCTGGCAACCTTTAAGTCTTTAACTGAAGCTGTGATTTCTTTTCTCTCCCTGAGTTTTTATTGTTCTTGACCACCCTAAAGGGAGGGTGCATGTAGTGATTCCAGTATGGGTTCTGTCTGTCATTGATGGGACAGGGAAGTATAGGCACATATCACCTTAATTTCATTACACGTTCAGATAGGGATTTGGACATACTACTAAGTCATTGAACGTATTACTAAGTCACAATAGTACATGACAGCAGCATAAATGCCCCACCCATAAGGTCACTTTAGTTTATCTTCGCTACTGTGAACTTTGCCTAGACTCCATCAATTGAATTCAGGTGCATATTTCCCTACAGGATTACAGGTGGAGGAAACTAACACATACACATCAAGGGGTACAGAAGGAGTACACAGATCATGCTATTCCCCAGCAGTGAGGTTGGGTGGTGCAGGGTTGCTGGTGAGGCTAGTCTATTGGTGGAGATAGTAAGAGGAAACACAATTCTTAGCATTTTCATTCCCATTGACACTTGACTCTAAGATGGATATCTTAGCCCCAGTGCTGCTTTCTTCTCTGTGCACCTTTGGCATCTGGAGAATGCCTAGGTCCAGGGGTCCCTTTCTTTCTTTCCTTGTCACTGCATTTTGTCTTGTAAGCTTTCGGCCACCCATCATCCAGTGCCTCATTCTTGTTGCTAGGCAAGTTTGACTGTAGCAGAAACTAGGTAGACGGGCATGGCCAGCAATTCGGCAAAGCTTTGCATTCACTTTTGCTTTTGAGAGGCTGCTTGCTCATGGCATAACCAAACTTCTAATGTTTGCATTTCATCTGAAGGTCTATAGTGATGAGCAAAATCCCTATTTCTGACATCACTTATTTCAGTTTTAGAAATTGCTTGACTCCATAGCCACAGCCACACTATCTTTTATCTGGAGTTTTCTATTCCTTTGTAATGTAAATATCCCATCCTCTGCCCATTTGTAGGAGAGTGAGCAACAACTAAGACACCATTTTTGTAGCTTGCTTCAATTTTGCTTCTCATTGTTTAGCCCCATTCACAGGTACAGCAGTGGGGGACTCTTACCCACCTCCACCCATTCCCCATCTACCACTTGGGCAAGAACATTAGCTATGAGATTCCAGGGGGTCTTTTCATATCTTTGAATGAAAACTGTGGAAGCCTTGTCCTTCCTTCCTTTTTAAAAAAGAAACATGTTTCTTCCACCAACCCATCCCCCTGCCAAAACTTAGAAGCTATTAAGTAAGCCTGTTACTGTTTGATAGAGGTTGGCAGAAGACATGAGACTCCTGAGTCACAGATAAAAGTATTTGTTTCTCGTGGCACACAGCAAACAGCATGAGCATCAACATATTTGCATCGATTCCCTTTGCCCACAGTCCTGTGTGATATGGCGGTGTGATATGGCTCAGATGGGTGCTATGTGCACAGTGGGTTTGTGTAGCGGAGGAACACTAAGTTTGGGGAATTCACCGCTTTTATAACAAGCAGTAAGCAAGCCCACTCTGTCTCAGAGGAATATTTTACCTTATCCTTCAAGGCTGCTCACTGCAAATCCAACCTTGAGAAATGACCTGGTTAACGAGTAGCCTGGTCTTGAGGCCAGGCTCAGTGGCTCACACCTGTAATCCCAGTACTTTGAGCGGCTAAGGCGGGCAAATCACTTAGGATCAAAAATTCAAGGCCAGCCTGGACAAAACAGTGAAACCCTGTCTCATGTCTGTAGTTCCAGTTATTCGGGAGGCCAATGCAGGAGAATTGCTTGAATCCCAAAAGCAGAGGTTGCAGTGAGCCAATATTGCACCACTGCACTCCAGCCTAGGCGACAGAACGAGAAGATTAGTCTGGTCTTGCATTTACATTCCTGGCAAACCCAACAAGATGTGTATCAATGGGAGAGACCTATGAAGGACTGTCTCACAACAAAATACTTCTTCATAATAGTTTCTTTTTCTAATCTTTTTGAAAACATTTTAAATTATTTAAAAAATTTGCATTTCGAAATTTTTAAACACTTTGTTCATTACTCCTAGTGGCTGGTTCCAGGTAAGGAGAATAATCATTTACTATCCACAGTTACTCCCTAGAACCTATCAGCTCCGTTGGAGTTATGTTTATTTTTCACTAAGATGCTGTGAATGTGTAGTGCTATATAGTGTGCTAAATAGTCAGGTAAATACTGAGTGTCTGATACACACACGTGTGTGTGTGCATATGTATATGTGCATATACATAACTATATATAAAAATCTGTATGTAATGTAACAGTTATATATATATATGTATGTGTGTGTATCGTTTTAAAAACACTTATAATCCATAAATATAGATATTATTTCCATTTACAGATGAAGAGACTGACCAAGAGTGGTTAAAAAAATTTGTTTCATAACTTGTAGCTGGCCAAGGGCGCATTAAACACAGGTGTCAAGGTTTGTAATCTCTTGACCATATTATGCTACTAGTTTACTGTGACACCATAAAGACCAAAATATTGTCTCAGCTCAAAACATCATTAAGCTGATAAGCAACTTCAGCAAAGTCTCAGGATACAAAATCAATGTGCAGAAATCACAAGCATTCCTATACATCAATAACAGACTAACAGACAGCCAAATCATGAGTGAACCCCCATTTACAATTGCTACAAAGAGACTAAAACACCTAGGAATACAACTAACAAAGGAGGTAAAAGATCTCTTCAAGGATAACTACAAACCACTGATCAAGGAATAAGAAAGGACACAAACAGATGGAAAAACATTCCATGTTCATGGTTAGGAATAATCAATATTGTGAAAATGACCATACTGCCCAAAGTAATTTGTAGATTCAATGCTATCTCCAAATCCTAAGCAAAAAGAACAAAACTGGAGGCATCATGCTACCTGACTTCAAACTATACTACAAGGCTAAAGTAATCAAAACAGCATGGTACTGGTACCAAAATAGAGATATAGACCAATGGAACAGATCAGAGGCCTCAGAAGCAACGCCACACATCTACAACCATCTGATCTTTGATAAACTGGACAAAAACAAGCAACGGGAAAAGAATTCCCTGTTTAATAAGTGGTGTTGGGAAAACTGGCTAGCAATGTGCAGAAAGCGGAAACTGGACCTCTTCCTGACATCTTACACTAAAATTAACTCCAGATGGATTAAAGACTTAAACATAAGAACTAACACCATAAAAACCCTAGAAGAAAATCTAGGCAAAGCCTTTCAGGACATAGGGACAGACAAGGACTTCATGACCAAAACACCAAAAGCAATGGCAACAAAAGCCAAAATAGACAAATGAGACCTAATTCAACTTAAGAGCTTCTCCACAGCAAAAGAAACAATCATTAAACTGGCAACCAACAGAATGGGAAAATATTTTCAAAATCTACCCATCAGACAAAGGGCTAATATCCAGAATCTACAAAGAACTAAAGCAGATTTACTAGAAAAAAACAAACAAGCACATTCAAAACTGGGTGAAGGATATGAACAGACACTTTTCAAAAGAAGATAAATATGCAGCCAACAAACATATGAAAAAATGCTCATCTTCATTGGTCATTAGAGAAACGCAAATCAAAACCACACTGAGATACCACCTCACACCAGTTAGAATGGTGGTCATTAAAAAATCTGGAGACAACAGATGCAGGAGAGGATGTGGAGAAAAAGGAACACTATTACACTGTTGGTGGGAGTGTAAATTAATTCAACCATTATGGAAGACAGTGTGGCAATTCCTCAAGAATCTAGAAATAGAAATTCCATTTGACCCAGCAATCCCATTACTGGGTATATACCCAAAGGATTATAAATCATTATATCATAAAGACACATGCACACATATGTTCATTGCAGCACTGTTTACAATAGCAAAGTCCTGGAAACAATCCAAATGCACATCGATGATAGACTGGACCAAAAAAAAATGTGGCACATATACACCATGGAATACTATGCAGCCATAAAAAACGATGAGTTCGTGTCCTTTGTAGAGACATGGATGAACCTAGAAACTATCACTGATGCAAGAACAGAAAACCAAACACTGCATGTTCTCACTCACAGGTCGGTGATGAACAATGAGAGCACTTGGTCACCGGGAAGGGAACAACACTCACCCAGCTAGGTGGGGAAGTGGAGGGGAGGGACAGTGGGGGGGGGGGCCGTGGGCAGGGAGAATGGAGAGGGATAACACCAGGAGAAATGCCTGACATAGGCGACGTGGTGCAGGGGATGGAGAAAGCAAACCACCATGGCATGTATGTACCTATGCATCAATCCTGCAGGATGCAGGACATGCACATGTACCCCAGAGCCCAAATACAGTATTAGAAAAAAAAGACTGAAATATTTCTTAATATATCTAATAAATGACATATTACAAAGGACTTACAACATTATTACGTAGTTAAAATAGCACAAGATCACAACTGAAGATTATTTTACTCTATATGATGGTTTGTAATAAAATGAATGCTGGTGTTTGGATATCTCTGTGGGACCCTTGCTTGCTCAACTTTTCTACACAAGTGGACCTTTACGTTCTCCTCATCAGCATGAAGAAATACTGGGAGTAATACAAGGATCACTCTCTGATGTTATCCAGGAGACACAGAGCAGTCATTCTTATAACGTGACCTTATAAATTAGGCCAAAATATATACTTTCTAGAATAAGGTTTTCTTACATTATTTCTGCTTGCCGTGAAATATTGATGTTTGCTTGGGTTAGGTGTGCACAGCCTTGTGGTGGTGATAGACAAAGGAGAATGAGCAAAAACCAAAATGGGAAATCTTTTGCTATCATAGAGTTTATTTTATGAGACAAATATTCATGTAGACAAAATCAAGACCTCTTTTCTACTGTTGATTATATCAACCTGATTCATGTTTATGAACTATATATATGTATATATTATGTGTGTTATATATGTATTATGCATGTGTAATTAGAATTATATACACATATTAAATGCATTAAAAACAAATGGTTTCTGATGCTTTATGAAGAATATTTTATGTTTTAATGTTTGACATCTTTTTTCTTAATAATTAAGAGCATATTGCAATGTCCACTGCCTCCTCCCATTTAAGCATGTTTTTCTATTGATCATATGTGCTTTTCTCTGAAATTCATACACTCATGAAATTCCACTGGTAACTTCAGAGGACTTAAACAGATAAGCCTTGCACTTAATTTCACTAAGTGCACCACAAATTGCTCCTGGGCCTTTTATTTTTATTTGTGTTGTCTTTTATTTAACCCTCAAAGATGAGTGGCTGAATGATCAATTTCATAGGAAAGTGTTTTAATATTACTGGTTGCATTGACTATCACTCTTGGATTGAAGCTTCAAATAGTTTCCTTGGGGTGAAAATCAATGAAGCTTCTTTTTGGACAGTCTAGAGACAAAAGATAAGCATTTTAGCTTTCTTATTCTTATCTTCTGAGGTTTAACATCATGTTGAGCAACAGTTAGTAAGAATATGGTGTAAGACCCCAGAGAGCAAAATAATCAAGTCATTTAATATTCTGCAATAAATAATATCTTCATCCTTTAAGCAGTCAATTTATTTTGATGTGTATTGTTACATTATATGATCAGCCTCGATGTAATTATATTAGATTACTGCTATTACTTTTGCATTTGTGTTAATCAGGGTTGAGCTGAAATTTACCTCCCTTTATGTGTGGTAATGCAACAGTATAACAAATATTACAGTGGAGTATGTTCAAAGTATTTAAGAGAACTAATATTCTTTGAATAGTTTATCTTGATTTGAATCAGGGCTCAATGGAAACATAATGATTATCTGTATTGAAGTAGGCTCTCACACGCTTCAACAGGAGATACCTTAGAGTGGTAGTCCCGCCTACTATTTCTTATACAATACTCTGAATTTGAGATTTCTCTTCACATAAGCATTTTAAAATTGAGGTAAAATTTACACATAGTGAAATGCACAGATATTAAATGTACACTTAGGTGAATTTTAACAAACTCTGCCAGTCAAGATATTCAACATTTCTGTCACTGAAGTAAGTCCCTTTGTGTCCCCTTTTAGTCAATTCCCATCCCCACCAACGGGCAACTCCTGTTCTGATTTCTATCAGCATAGATTAGTTTTGTCTGTTCTTGAACTATATATAAATGGAATTATACAGTTTTTTCTCTATTATGTTCAGCTTCTTTCTTGCAGTATAATCCTCACATAAATTTTAATGAGTGATTTTTAATAGTTATTGTCACAATTAGCACTGAAATTAGTTACATTCTGATTTATCTAATAACTAATAACTAGTCATATAATTTTTTAAATACAGAAGTTCAATGTATCGTGTCTTCTATTTCTTGATTTTATACTTCATAGTAACTTTCTCTTCTATCTCAGAATCTACAAAATGCATTGTTAAAAAGTCAGGAAGAAAACTGGGCTTTACGAAGGTAGGTGAAGAAGAGCTGTTGTCTGTGTCCTTATATTGTCAGTACATTTAAAGTGGATTCTGGAGAGGACACACTGGTTAGAAGACAAAAATCATTTTTCTGAGTTCTTTTGTAGTCATTAAACTCAAAGTACAAATATCATTACTGGTTAGGGGATTTGGGAAAGAGATGGAAGAGAGTATTATCCTCTTTCTCTCTCTCTGTCTCTCTCTTTTATAGCTACAGGGTCTTGCTCTGTCTCCCAGGCTAGAGTGCAATAGTGCAATTATAGCTCCCTATAACCTTTAACTCCAGGGCTCTAGTGACCCTTTTGCCTCAGCCTCCAGAATAGCTGCGCCACCACGACAGGTTAATTTTTAATTTTTTGTTTTTGTAGAGACAGGGGTCTCACTATGTTGCTCAGGCTGGTCTTAAACTCCAGGGCTCAAGTGATCCGCTCAACTCAGTCTCCAAACCCAAACCATTGGGATTACAGAGTGTAAGCTATCACTCCTGGCCAGAAATTATTATTCTTTATTTTTGAAAAAAATTATTTTAATTGACAATGGTTGTACATTTTCATGAGGGAAAGCATTATTCTTTTATTGCCAGTAGAACTCTGAAGTAAAGAAAATGTTTTTTTATTTTCTCAAATAATTTTTTTTCACATGCAAAGCACATAAAGCAGGATAGTAAATGTGAAGAATGAAAAGATAGATAGAAAATAGTGAAAAACCTTATCCTCAGCCTCCCAAATCTTACTTGGAAACATAGCTGATGAATTTGAAAGTACCACAAAGTAACATAGTCTCCATGCAATTTCAGCTGATTTTTATGGACACAGGAGTTGGTAAGGATGACATGCTTTCTGTGTTCTAATACTATAGCTGGGTTGATCATGGGAGAGCAGCTTACAATGACATTGAGCAAGGAAGCAACAGAAATTCAGCCAAGATCTCTAGATTTATAGTCTTAATATTAGATGGCTGATAGGATAAACATTATTAACTATGCAGAGTAAATTAAACCTTATAGGATGAATTCTAAATTCATATTTGTGATTTAAATATAGAAAACTGCTTGCTTAAGTGAGGCTTGCTGGCCAGTTAATGTAATCAATAGAGAAGCAAACTGCTAAGCTTAAGGTTGTGGTCCTGTCATCCAGAACTGACAGCTGAGGCCTCCTGTACCTGGAGAATCTTAGAGGCAAGCCTATGTATGACTCCTGAGGTTTGCTCAACACACTGGCATTTCCCAAAGGCCTCTTCATTAGAGGAGAGTTTCCTGTAAATCTATTTAGTGTGTGGCATTTGCTTTTTTGGGGAAGGCTTCTTTCCAGACTAAAACCTTAAAAAAAAAAAGTAGCATATTCATATAGTTCAAAAATAAAAATGATATTTAAAAGCACACGTTGTTAAATCTTTCCTCTCATTCACCTCTTTCCGCACCCCTTGCCACATTGGTAACTACTTTCTTCATTTCTGATTTCTGTTTTTTTTGTTTTTGTTTTGTGTTTTTTTTAGATGGAGTCTTGCTCTGTCACGCAGGCTGGAGTACAGTGGTACAATCTCGTCTCACTGCAAGCTCCGTTTCCTGGGTTCAAGCAATTCTCCTGCCTCAGCCTCCCAGGTAGCTGAGAATAACCACACCTAGCTTGGTTTTTTTTTTTTTTTTTTTTTTTTTTTTTTTTTTTAGTAGAGATGCGGTTTCACCATGTTGGCCAGGCTGGTCTTGAACTCCTGACCTCATGATACACCTGCCTTGGCCTCCCAAAGTGCTGGGATTACAGGTGTGAGCCACTGCTCCCAGCCGTACTTTCTTCATTTCTTTGTGGATTCTTCTAGGGTTTCTTGATGCAAATAAGCAAACACTGTTTTGTTCTCCTTTTCTTACCTGAAAGGTAGCATGCTCTATACACTGCTCTATTACTGCTTTTTACTTAACAATATGTTCTGGAGTTTTCCATGTCAGTACATAGAGGCTTTAGTTTGTTTTGTGTTTTTTAAACAATGGTTACATGGTATCAATTGGGAGGATGTCCCACAATTACTTAAGCATTCCTGTAGGAATAGGCACCTTCCCTATACTTTGATCATGAATATTACATGTAAGCTTTTGCATGCAAATGGGTTTGCATTTCCAAACAGGGCTCTCTCATTTGTAAAAACAAATGAGCACATCTTACAGAATACTTATAGAAAAAAATCATTTGAATTTGAAAGTAATTGTTTCTGTAACTATCACTTCTAGAAAATCCTGTATTTTGATGTGGTTAGCACCAGTAAGGGGAAGCTTTGGGATAAATACCTGCACAGCTTGGCTTTCTCTGTAAGTAGAGTATGTGCTTTGAACATCAGCAAAATAGGGTTCTACCAAATTATCTTTTGGGAATATAATATTCCTATAGAAATAAAATAGCACACTGTGGTCATTGTAGGAAAAATCAGAACTTTGTTGATTCTTTTATCGTCATTTTACAGAGTAGCATTGTGTTTGCTTTGAGTAACTTGTGGGAGAATGGGGTCCCAATTTTTTTAGTGATTAGCACCTATCAAAGTCTTAATGGACCCTCACAGCAACCCTCTGAGTTAGTAATAAACTCTGTGAGTTAGAGAAAATCAGTGCTTAGAGAGAATAAATAACTTGATGAATGCTACTTAGCTTCTGAGGGGCATAGTTGGTTTTTTGTTTTGTTTTGTTTGAGACCGAGTTTCGCTCTTGTTGCCCAGGCTGGAGTGCAATGGCATGATCTCAGCTCACCACAACCTCCACCTACCAGGTTCAGGTGATTCTCCTGTCTCAACTTCCCAAGTAGCTGGGATTACAAGCATGTGCCACCACGCCCGGCTAATTTTGTCTTTTTAGTAGAGGTGGAGTTTCTCCATGTTGGTCAGGCTGGTCTCGAACTCCCAACCCCAGGCAATCCACCCGCTTTGGCCTCCCAAAGTGCTGGGATTACAGGTGTGAGCCGCCACACCCGGCCAAGTTGGTTTAATTATTAACCAAGACCTCTGAAAAAAACTGCACCCTTGTCACAGTGTCATCAAGCAGATTAAATAAGATAATGTAGGTCAAGTCCATTGTAGTGAAGGGACTGTTAGTGTCATGCCCCCACTCACAGGCCAACTTCAGCGTCTATTTCCTCAGGTTGCCCCTGCCATTGCAACCTTCCAGGCATTGGCTCTCCCTTGGTGGAGGATGTCAAGGAAACTAACAAGGCCCCCACATTTCTGGTCCTGGAGTGTTTAAGCAAAGTGCTCTCCTAACTACTTTCTGTTCCATGCAGAATTGTCCCATGAGTAGTTCATGTTTCCTCCCATTTCAGTCTGGCCCTTGTACTGAGTTGCCAGATTCAAAGGGTAAGTATCCTTTCCAGAAGTTGGGTACTAAAAATGGGTATGTGAGGGCTGGAAGTTCTTCCTCCAGTCTGAAGCAATCCAGACTGGGGAGGCGATAGAGCTGACAATTTGGCAGCGAAGGTTATCGGTAAGAACAGAAACTATCGGTAAGGCCAGAAACAATGATCTTTTCCCCATGTTTTCCTAATTCTAACTCTTGACAAAAGTTCCCAGGAAGGAGGCTGGGCTTGTGACAAGAGAGGTTAAAGAGCAGCCTCATTTTTGGTGATGGTGATATTTGCTCTCAGGCAATAGGACAGTTGGAATCTAAGGGATATGCACAGTAGGGAAGTGAAGTTGGCTTTCCTCCTTCATCACTGGATCTTGTTTAGAAGTCAATCTGCAAGGATAACACATAGGAACGATGCCATAGAAATATGCAAACAAAATGGAAAAAGGGTTTTCTCAAATCGCAAGATGAAAATTCAGATGCTCTGTTCTGAATAGGGTTCCTTTGCCAAATTCAGTAACTCTATTTAATCCAGACTTCCAAACATAATTGAAAATTTAAAAACCCTACACATCCAAATCAGACCAGCATTAACTGATATTCTGAGTTTATTCTAACTGAATGTAAGTCAAACTCAACATACTGAAACTGAGGTGACTACCCTCCTCACAAAGCAGGGACCTCTCAATTTCCATTGTGGACATTACTTGCATCCTAATCATTTAAACCTAAAATTGCAAACTTTAACAATTCCTTAACTATCACCACTCCTACCATTAATCTAACCATTTACTGAATTCTCACAATTTTCTCTCTCCTAAATCTTTCAACTTAAGACTTTTAAATTTGTGATTATATAATCAGAGGCAAACTAACTCTTCCAGTCTTGTCTCTTACTGCTCCCCTACACATAGCTATACTTTACCTAAACGGAAAGGCCCACAATTCCTGCAAGTTTATCTCTTGCTTTCCCATCTCTGTACCTTTGTATCTACTATTTCTTCCTTGTAGAATGCCTTCATCCAGGGATGGTGTCATAACTCCAGGGCCCAGTGCAAAATGAAAATGTGGAAGTCCTTGTTGAAAAAGCAAAACACAAGTTTCCCTCTATTAAAGGTGCTAAAATATAAAACCTTTCACTTTTTCCTATGTATCTCCTCTGCTCAAGCACATGACTATTGTCCTATTGGACTTTACTTACAACATTCAAACTCAAACATAAAGTTATTAAGAATTTCAGCATAATGATAGCAGAACATTAAACCAAAGGCCATGTGTGACTGCAGGGGTCACATGCCCACAAACAGCCTTGAACTCATCCCCTTCTGGGCCTTTCTCAAGCCTGCCCACCTTCAAAATCAAGTCAAAGGCTGCCTCTGTTGGGTGGATTAGGAAGTGTCCATACTCTGAGCCTCTGCTCTGCTCCCAGGATGGCCAAAGTGACTCCCTGGTAGTACTTTGTAGACTTCCCTGAGAATGCTTTTTATCTCCTATTAGTTTATAAGTTTCCTAAAAGAAACGGCTGCGTCTTCATTTATCCTGGAATCACCATGAGTTACATATGATAACTACTTAATAAACGTTTGCTGAAAATGAATACAAGAGAACAAAGCAAAAAGCACTGCTATTTTGAAGCCATATGCAACATTTCCCTGAACTGTGTTCTTTTTGGAGAAGATCTCGCTACCAATGCAAAAGTCCAGGTTCTCCAGCTGGCTAACTGGTGCTGTCTTGTTTTCCTTTTCAGTTTTTAAATTAATCTATATATTTGATAGTCTCTAAAAGTGTATGAATTTACTCAAATATTTATACATAAGCCTATGTTTTCAACCTTTAGAAATTATTTTGATGAAGAAAAAAGGAAGTGCTTTTGGAAACACTTTCTACAGATTTCAGTTAAAAATGACATTTTATGGTACTGCTTTCTACAGTGACTTTTGGAAAATTCTGTACATTTAAACAGGTTATCAAAGATCTTCATGGAACTTCTTTGGTAAAGAAGTTGAACCATTCAATAAGAACCTTAAACTTCCCACACTGGCTGAATACTGTAATACCCTAAGCACTGTTATCCAATTCACACCCCTCCCACACGAACACACATATCCATCTTTTCATATAATATTTTGAGTTGAAAACTGAGAAAGCTCATTTGTGCTTGTGGCATAAGCTGCTTAAAAAAAAAAAAAAAAAAAAAAAAAAAAAAAAAAAAAAAAAAAACCACAATAAAATGGAATAAATTTAAACAGCAAAACATTAATTTAAAAAAAAATGCACCACGGACACTGCATCACTAAGAAAGCCAGTAACTTTACTGAATTGTCTGCAAAATACAAATTATACCTTATTTCCAGCAGGAGAAACTTTTGAAAATTTCCCACTTTTATTCACTACAGACAGCTGAATTAAGTCCCTTGAGATACACAGATGTGGTTTAACTTAGTTATAACATCTTGTCATCTAGTGGCGACAAAGTCCAGCTTATGCCGCTGTGAGCCTCTATTTGAATATTTGTTGCAAATGCTTGTATGCCCTCATTTACAAGCGATTTTAATTACTGTCATTTAATGGAAACAAGTCCCCAGAAAAAGAAAAAGAAGAAAAATGATACAGCAAACCATCTGAAGCAATCCAAGTCCTATGCCTACAGTGACCCAGGTCTACTTTGCTCAAAGAGAACACTGGTACTGCATTCAAACCACAACAGAATCCGTCACTTAACTGACCTCTCTGAATTAAACTGAGGTATGAATCAATTTGAGGTATGAACAGGGAAGGCAAAATGCAATACCAGATTATGAAAATAACCAAAATGGACAAATTTGATGTAGAAGATATGTGGCTTGGATTGCTCCACATCTTTGGTTAAAACATATTAAGAAAAGCCTTTAATTACATCTGTAGTCTGAAGCATTCTAACAGACACCAGTATTCCAGCAATCTTCAAAAGATCTGTAGTGGCAGGAAATTAACGCCATAAAAGTGACGACATCACGGCAGATGGCACGAACGAGAACAGATGAAGTATGCCATGCTTAGGCAACAGCCTTTATTGAGGGTTCAAGTGGCTTCTTCTTTAAAAAAATGTTTTTTAAAGAAAGAACTACAAAGCATTTACTCTCTGGAAAAACAAACAGCAAAATAAAGAGGGCAAAAAATGCTATCTCTAAGTTAAAAGATGGGTATGTAAGAAAAACAAATACATAAAAGTGTGAGAGGGCAGACATTCTTTTAAAAAGTGTCTTGGAATTTTGTTTTTTCATTCTCACTTTAGTTAACCTTTAAATGATCTGAGGATGACAGGTATTTTTATATTCATCATTACAAAATGCTAAATTCCACCTTTGGGAAAAAAATAAGCCATTTTACTAAAAAACACAATTTTTAAAAAGGTTGAAATAAACAGCCTCCACGCACCAATGCATACAATATACAGGTTGTGCAGCTTACGTATATTGCATCACTGTTACCAGTATTCAAGCTTAATATTACCAAAAATCTCTTAAAATAGGATTAGATATAATAATACTTGCAGCCGTGTAAAATGCCACTTATGGTTCTTTTACTTGCAATGAAGAATGTTGCCTAAAATGTTACTCTAGGACGGGTAATGTAAAATAATACTCCCTCAGGGCTCTGCCCTAAAGTCCAGAATACAAAGGATTTACTGTGATTAAAAACCATACTAGCTCTGCAAATACAATAAATGGTAAATTACAGATAAGGTATAAGAGTAAAGATAGACCAAGATTGTTTACAGAAAGTGACTCATCACAATCAAAATTGTGCTTCTTCTCATTAAATCATCTTTAAAAAATTCTCAGATAATCCCTTTGCTATCTTGCCACCACTTTATAAGAATTCAGTAGTGGGAACAAGAGATGACTGGCATCCATTTTCAAGTGATTCTGTTCTCTTCATGTTCTTAGAAAACTATTGTCAGAACTGCTATAAATAGCCAAGGCTTCTGCTGGTACTTTAGCTTACTTTATCTTCAGCATTAAAAATTCACTTTTTCTTTGTTGCTGAGGCAAATTGCAGGTAAAAAAACTAATATGGCTATTTCTTCATATTTTCATATAATGACCCTTTCCCACCCACTGGTATCTACTGATATTGATATCCTAAAGTATTTTGAAATGACAAAGAACATTCGTGACATGTTTGCATATTTTATACACATCAAGTTAAAAGGATGAGTTGTAAGGATGGGATCAAGTCTATGGTGAGGAAAATTATTTTCTTATTTTTTTCCTCTGTGTGTGTGTGTGTATGAGTGTGTACATTTTCAGGGATGATTTTGTTTTTCCTCTGCATAAATGTTATTCTTTCGTGTTCCATGGATACCTTGAGTAGTGGGATATATATGAAATGGTTGATAGATTTTTTTTTTTTTTTTTTTTTTTAGAATATAAAACATTAGTACAAGGCAGGCTAGCATCCTATATGGATACAACCAAAGGTGCATTGTGGTCAAATTGTGGATTTCAGATCAAGTTAAGAAAAATATAGCCTAGTTAATAAGGTCTCTTGGCTTCTGCCACCCAGCGGCAGCCTTTTACAATGAGAAACACATAGCAACTATGCAAGTAAAAGAGAAAAAATGGATAAGAAATGTCCTACACATGATATAGCAATGTTGATATTACTGCCTATATCTTCTTTGCTGTGTATGGCAATGCATATGATTGGAGATGAATCGACAGATCTTCACATTCCAAGAGAAGGAAAATCTTTCCTAGACTGAAATATCTTTTAAACAATATATATTGACTTTTTATGGCACTCAGTTATTAAAGGGTCTGAAAATTAATCCCTTAGAGACGAATATTAGACAAGAGTCATTTTTTTTAAATTAAAAAAAAGGGACATAGAGAGGTTCTTTATGGGATTTCTTGAAATGGCTATTAAATCTCTTTATTGAAGAAAAAATAGATGACATACATGCTTTATGCAGAAGTGACATTTGGGGGTCCTGACACACCGGGATTGTTCAACAGTCCTATATTGCTGACAAGATTGTCAAGGGTCAGTTAAAATAATTAAAAACGGATGACAAAGCAACTATCCCTTTTACCTGTTTCCTTCTTGTCTAGCACCCAGTCTTTCACATTTTTCTTCTGTGGGAATTTATAACTTATTCACCAAGTAAATTCCATATCACTTGTTTCTAGGGCCATATTTGCAGGACATGTGCCCCAACATAGCTTCTCTATTCTGGGCATATTTCTAAAAAGCATATCAAATTCTAGGCTGAAAACCAACCAGATGATTTAGAATATGGGCAAGTTAGGATATGCACTTACTGAATTCCAAGATGCATGGTGAAATGGTGAGATCAGAAAGGGGCCCTGCATTTGATAAAAATGCAAAAAACAAAATAAAAATAGCATGAAAGAAACTAGTATATACAATGGATGTCAGTTGACCCAATAGATTGCTAATGTATTAAAAACAATTTAGGGTGTTGCAATGTGATATGTTCTAACCCCACAGGTTATCCTTTTGACAGCTGACCTTAAACTTATAAAATGTATGCAGAGTAAAAGAAAACAGAAAGAAAATAGTTACTCAAATGTGCAACTGCACAAATATACCCCCCTCCCGCTATTAAGATAACAAAACTTCTGCTATTACCATAATATTATATATATTAGAAAGCTATACACAAGCATGTTAATTTCACAGATTTTTTTAAAAGATTCTTAATATTTTATATAATTAGAAATACACATTTCAAAAACAAAACTTCTACAAAGAGAAAACAGTTATCTTGGTTAGCAAAGCATGGAGTTCTTCATGGCTTAGGGTAGTGCTTTCTATACAAAAAGTCCTTTTTGGTTTTTTACAGGACTGTTTAAAATATTAGCGAAGCTATCAAGGGGAAAAAAACACATTTTGGCTTAAGTAAACTACAAAAAGCCACAAATGCTTTGCAAACTCTGTCTTACCTTTTATATGAAAATAAGCAAAATGTAATGTACATATTTTTATATTTTTATTTAATAAGAGATGCAGACCCAGATTTATTTATTTATTTAATTAAATACGTTAGCCCTCCAACGCCACATTTTTTTTTTTTTAAATAGGTATGGTCCTCGTTTAATGGTTTTTGATCCTTTTTAATGAGTGCCATACGCCAATGATATGCTTGCAGGTTTGTGAGCATTCTTGGGATGTCAGGTGACCTGGCGTGTTCCTAACATTTACCAATGGCCACCCATTACCGGGTCTGTCCAAGCATCTATACATTTTTCTATATGTTGCATAACAGCTGCTCTCTCTTTCAGTAAAGATCTGCCGCTTTTGGCAAATGTTTCCTTTTGTCTATTTACATGTAAATAACGTTGAACCTGCAACATGACACTATCTATTGTAACATACATTTTGCAAAGGAGCACAACAGTGAAAAGAAGTTAGCCTTAAAATCTATTTTGTACAAGTGTTCTGTTGTACAACTCAAGTGCTAAGCTTATCTCAGCATTTCTGTTTATCTTTATACTGTATCACTGAGGCAATTTAAAAGTACTTTTACAAAACAGAGTACCTGACTTTTTTTTTTTTCCACACACGGCACATATAATGCATATCGACCCCCCTTCCCCATTAAGGTATAGCACACACACACACTGCAAGAAAAAAAAAAAAAAACTATTAAGTAATAATCTGATCATGTTGCCCATCCTTCAGAAAGTCGCATGCGCTTGACTGAGGGACTTTCCCTTTCGTCCGGCGAAGGTCTGGTGAGTCCAATGGGGGAGTGGAATTCGTTCCGGTGATCCTCTCGGTCGCTCCCGTCGTACGAACTGCTACAGCTGCTCAAGCTGTCAACAGGAGATCTCCCCGCCTCGTGGCGCGTGTGTTGTGGGTATCTCGAAGGGGTGGTGGTACGGTCTCTAGGAGGAGAAACAGGTTCTGACTTGATGTTGAGGCTTTGAGTAGAAGGCAGGGAGAGATTTGAACTCTGAGATAAATGAGTGCTAGTGCAAGCTCTGTAGGAGGAAAGGAAACCCAGTTACAGATGAAGGAGGCCTGGAGGCCCCAGGAACTCACAATTACATCAAACATCAGCTTAAAGACTCGCATAGACACCAGAGCATGCCCAGAGTGAAGATAATGTGCTTGGAAGCACTTAGGGGCATCGCCTTCTTGGAGCGATTTAGGATGCCTTTGTTGATTTGCCCGGTAGTAATTACGGTATTTAACTGGTCCAGGCCTTATGAATCATATTTCCAGTCTCTGACAGGTTCCCTAAACATATAGGTTGCCATTTCAGAAAGGTTTAAGACACAATGGAAAAAGCATTTTCTGTGTTCATGGAATCTACACCTAGACTAGTTCCAAAATTAAATTTCTAAGCCTTTAGATACTGTGTTTAGCTCTGGAAATAGAATTCTTTGATTTACTAATGCTTGTGTTTGAATATTATTTTTAAAAGCTTATTATCGATATAAATATTTTCCCTCCAATTAATAAGCACATAGTCTTCAGAGAAAGTGAAGGGAGTTCAAATTTTAAATGACTAGAACTCAAATGCTACACAATAACTGTATCTGGTAAAAAGCGTGGGAGAATGGAAAAAAGGGATGGGGGAGGGAGATTGAAAATTATCTGCAGAAAGTTTAAATGTTGATTTTAAAACACTTAGACTTTCTACTCCATTAAAATTATTAAGTAATTTGACTTTCTTCCTCCTTTTGCAGTTACGGGAGATGCAAATACTCTCTATTTTCCACAATTACCTCAATTGTATTAATGTTAGTCACTCCCTGAGGGGGTACTTAGGCTATCACTCCTCTTATTTACCATAGTCATTAGTTGATAAACCTGGTGTTGCTGACAAGAAGGATGTAGTGTGATTTTACTGTGTTTATAATCCTTAATCCTCATATATTCCCAAAGAGAATAACTTGTCCTCCTTCCAAAATGTGGGAGAATTTAGATACTTGGAATTCTAGAGAAAAAAGCATTAAGCCCTTAAGTGTAGATTAGCAATCACAATGACTTTGATCAGGATAAACCATAGTAACATTGCCGGCATCAATTTTAAGATGCTTTTACTCTTCTTACACTCTAATTACACTGATTTCCACAGCTAGAGTCAGCATTACTTGACCATATTGTCAAGAGAGTATGGTACTCTCTTTCACTGAGAAAGAATCCAAGTAAAGAATTATCCATACAGACACACCCATTTTAAACAAAGGAAAGCAAGCCTACTCACTAATGTATGTAATTACGCTGCTTTCCAGGGGAGAGAATTAGTTGGCACTAACAATGTCGTTATGAGCAGTGAGGGAAAGAGCATATATTTCAGAAAAAAAAAGTGGAGTAACTTGGGGCTGGCTTTTTGGGAGATGCAATACAAACTCAAGATGTATAGAGATATAAAATTAGTCAGAAATGAGTTTATCTGAGTGATGTTTTATACAAAAGCACCACCTACTGGCAAAGAATTACTTTCCTTCTCCTATTAATAAACAGATGAGCTAATGTAGAGAACAATATAAAGGAGAATTATTTGTTCCCTTAATAAGTGTTTCTTTCTCTAGTTTTTATGATCTTATATAATCAAAGCAGTGTTAGCATTTACATCAAGAAACTACACTGAGTATATATAATTTTCAAACACCTGTTTATATTTGGAGCTATTTATTTGTAGCCAATTATTTTATAGTCTATATTAGTTTACTAATTTCTCGAAGTTTTAATTAAATAAGCCTTGTTAAAATGGGAAGAGGGAACACCTGTATTTCAAAAGGATCCTTAATGGTAGACTATTTTATCTTGGTTCAAAGTTACTTAGTAATTCATTTTGATGTTAGAGGAAATCATCTTTTGATTTCTGGAATAAGGAATTTTCCTGGCTCTAAGAAGGACTATTTCACTAAAATTTAATTAAATGCTTCTACTATGAATCACACAACTGTTTAATAATGAATATGAATTAGGAGCCTGAAAATAAAAAGTCAATAAATGTTTTTCCTTGCCCTTTGACATACGGATTGTGTCTTCACAGGGAAACTAACAGAAAATTAGAAAAAAAATTGGTGAGTTGGACAGTCTAAGCAGTTAATCTAGATAAAGTAAGGAAAAATAACACAATCAAAATGCTGTTTTTTTTTTAATATAGTTTTTGGAAGCTGCTTTATTCACCTCTTTTCTTCATCCCCTATGTTAACTGGGCTGTATAGGTTTAGCTAGGTATCTTCCCCATCAAAGATGTAACAACTATTGGTTATCCCTTTCTACAAACAGACTAGTTTAAATTTATCTTTTGGTGGAATTTCGTTTGACACTGAAAACACACATGAAGCATTTTGAGTAGTTCTGGGGACTAAATCCACAGTAATGAAATGTAAGTGATATCTTAGTTTCAGCCTCATTATACTGTGACGTAGGATACAAAATAGAATGGCTAGTCTCTGTTAACAAAGAAGTATTTTCTTGAAAAGAAGAAAACAGCATTAAAATCACTTAACTGCGTATATGCTAGGTTCAGATATAAGCATATTGGTCTACTTGTTCTCAAGGACAAAATATAGACATAAATAATTATAGACCTGGATAATTGTGAAATACTTCATATGTGTGGGTGGTTGATAAACAGGTGGGCGGGGAGACAGAAGCCAGAAATGCAAGTTGCCCATATCAAGTCCTCTATGCAAATTTTCATCTATTACAGATGCCTTTGAATTGGGAAAACTCCTACCCTTTCCCATAATTGTTCAGAAATCAAACATGACTGTATAGTTTTATTCAAGTTTTTTACTGCCTCCGCCTGGAAATTAGACTATCAAACTATATTTAACCCAACCTTTCATAAGTCATCTCTACTCAGAGTTATCTCTCTCAGTATGTACTGAACACCCACATCAACAAAGATGACGTATGGAAATGCTTCCAGAAAACAGGTTGCCTTTTTTATTGGTGGTAGTTTAGAAAAACACTAAAACTTAGTGCAACACTAAATCAAATATTAGTATTCAAAGGACTTTCATTAACTCTTGATGGCAAGTTCCGCTGTCAGCCATCTCTCTCCCTACAGCAAATCAATTTGTGCTGCCTACTTAGCTTCGTTAGGTGGAATCAGATACTAGATGATTTTTAACAGTATAGCTTTGAAGACTTAAAGCTTCAAAGGACAAAATGAACCCTTTTCCATGGACAAAATATAAATTCTATTTATAGTTTTGCAATTTTGAGAAAGAATTGTGGTAACCATCTTGGGCTGCTGGGAATATCTACTTGGGTGGGGCTGAAATGTATTCCATTCTGCTATGAATACTCTTCCTAGCCAAAAGAATGTGAGCCCGCAACACAAATCTATGAGACTGGATGGGAGAATGTATTAATTCTTTTTTAATTGATTTACACTGTAAAGAATTAAGGATGCTCGTGTAAATTATTTTACATAAGTATTGCAACTTGGGACTTTTAACAAAACTGTTTAACATTTAATGGTGTGAACATGAGGTAGTCCATGTGAAGGAACTCCTTTCAAAAAGTTACTCTGTGTGTGATTGTGAGAGGGAAAGTGTATGTGTGAAGCAGCGAGAGAGAGGAGGGCCAACGGTGGAAAGACCGGAAGGGTCTTTCCATTGATTTGAGGGGTAAGGGAACCGATTAAGTGCAATTAAAACTCACAGACAAAACTAAGAGTCAAATTAAGCACAACAAAATTCAGCGTTGAAAGAAACAGCTGAACAAAATGCTTCATCTTTGGCTGTTGTAATTCAGTTCCTTTCTAGTCTAATGCTGTCATTTCTTTCTCATTTACTGAAACCTCTATTACAGGCAGCAGAGAATTAGATTTATCCTTTGTAAAGGAAAAGGTTTTAAAATTGTGGTACAGTTAAAATATGTAAATAAATATGTGTTTATACGTAAAAATGTAAATTATCAGGTACTATTGAAAACAAAAAAAGCCACATTCAGGGAAAATAATATGGCTTTTGACACTGATAATTTTTAGGGAAATCTAGCCCTATAATAGATGAATTTTGTGAAAAAAGGAGAAATAAGCAGTTATGTTTAATTTTGACAAGAATCATGTTCAGTGGATTCCCTGCTAAGCCACAGCAGTAGATATTTTGTATAAAATATGTATACCTGTACATATTTTTTAGTTTCCTGGATCCTATTATGTGCTTGGTGATAATTACCTGAAAATGTTCCCATAATTAATGTCTGCTTGAATAGTTAACATTCCAGGGAAAATTTAAGTGTCCTAAAAAGATAAAACTCTGTTGCTGATCAATATGTAATGTATCTTCAAAGTTAACTATCTTTCAAGAAAGCAGAGCAACAGTGTCACGTGAATTTATCTTACTATTTAACTGAAAGGTCAGATTTTCAATGACAGTGATTAGTGAGTAGGATGAACATAAGCAAACAGTGTATGGGTGAATATTTCATAATCAGATCACTAATATATGCTAAATCAGTGTCATGTGAATGCTAGTTGGTGGGGAGAGACAGAGCACCAACAGATGTAAGAGAAACAAAATTATGGTATAAATCAGTGACTTTTATACTAATCAGTGTTTCATTCTATCTCCTTAGAAATGTGGATGTAGAACTAGTTAACTAATACAGCTAACTGATTAACAATAACCAAATGGCTCAGCAGAAAACTAAAAGTGGGTTACATATATGGAATGTTTTTAAAATATAAAAGCTTGTTATCTTCAAATATTTTATATCCTCCTGGTATTTTCTTTTGAAGATTAATTGCAATTTTGGTGTTATTAAACTTACAGTCAGGTTTTCAGTTTATGTTTTAAGCTTTTTTAAAAAAATGGTTTCTTTTATATGAAGTAGTGTGAATTGCGAATTCAGAGCTTTTAAAGGTTTGAACGTTTCCATGCATAAGTGACCGGAGTAATTTCTACGATAAAGACATATCTTAAAACTACCACAAGGGGGCAGAAAGACACATCCTCTGACTTCATAAAACAAAAATTATTTTTATACCCATATTTAGGTAATTAGTATTATATGTACTAATTAGTATTATATACATATATTTTCATACAATATCTGTAAATACACAACTATACTATGAGTACATTATAAATACATGAAGCCTGTGTATCAATTGGCTAGTTGGTCCTATGTGTATTGGGATACCATTAGCATAAACTATATGGTTTATTTTAAAAGAGAAAGATTATTAAATATCTCAAAAATTAAGCTTATACTATAAATGCCTTCTTATGTCCCACATGAACTGTGTGCAAACTAAATAAAAATTCTATCACTGACAGTAGTGGAAACAAAGGTAGCCTAAAACAATAAGAATTTACCTCATTATTACAGAGCTCGCTGTAAACGAGTATATAAGATTTAAGCTACTTGAAAAGTATTGATGTGAAAATTACACTTGGATTTCAATAAAGTAGAATTTTATATCTGCTAATGGGATATTAAAGCATCTATTTAGAAATTGCCATTTGTTATTTAAAATGTATTCTAAAATTATATTATAAAAATAATATTGCTTACCCCAATTGACTGAGGGCAGATGGTGGCATGTTATGTAGGTGTTGCTGTTGCCAGCCAGTTACTGAACCAAGGTGAAGAGCGCTGGCGGTGTTAAACCCAGACAGAGATGACAGGTCTGCACTACTCAGAGAGTACTCTAGATTAAAGAATAAAACAACAAGGGAAAATATTAAATTTAGAAATTATCAAATGGTAAATACAATAAACATTTTCAATTTCTTAAATATTCTATCAGGATTATTGTTATACTTTTTTAATTTTAGGGAGAGGGGAGATAAAGCATCAGTGACAATTTTAAAAGAAATATACTGTAAACCAAAAATAACGATTCCATGACTGCTTTAAAGTAGCATATTCTGCAATTCTAGTTCATTAGAACTACAATCTAGTATAAAAGTATGTATATATTTGATGATGCAGAAATGTTAGAGAAAGTGAGCTTTTTATTACATCAAAGAAATAGCTCAATTTTCTTGAAATTGTTCTCTATTTTGAACTCGGGTTGGGTAAATAAAACTTTCAGTCAGTTAAGAAAGAAAAATGTGGATATTCACTTTGTCTTAGTAAGCAATGAGTAATGTGGCAGTGCTGTGGACAGTGCAAATACTAAATAAAGCTTCCTAATAGAGTAAAAGATAACTTTTTAATCTTGCTTTTCAATAAAAAGTATTTAGTGTACTAATTGCACATGACAAAGCTACTCACCGGTACCATATGTTGTTGAAATGGCTGATGGATATCCTCCCATTCCTTGTCCTGGTAAAGTAGGAGTTGCTACGGAAACCACTGGGGTAGCCAATGACTGAGCCGACTGGGAGTTATTTATCCTTTGATTCTTTTAAAGTAAATAAAAAGACATTATTGATGGAATTTTTTAAAAAGTTAAAAATATTATATTTCAGCATTAGTTTTGCACATAGAGAGATAACTTGGTACAAATCTCATGAAATTAATCATTTAACATGTGTCTCTATGAACTCTGCCAACCCTATCATTTACAATCCTTCAAGAGACCAGCTGTTGCCATAGTAACCCATTACATCAGTATCTCCTAGGCAACTGAACTAGTAACAAGTACCATAGCTTTATTATGGGTAAAAACAGACTATGTTGAAAACTGATGAAATATGTATACTGTACTTCCATTGTTTCAGTTTTTATTCAAATGCAAATTTTTAAAAAATTAAAATCAACCATGGTAGTTTTTATGTTCAGTTCTACATGCAGCAGAGAGCAAATAAGTAGGGGCTCATGTTATATTCTGACCAGCAGGTGGTGCTCTGACCACTTTGTTCAGATTCTTCTAAACTTCCCTCAAACTAGATGGCAAAGCAGCTAATGCGAATATTTAACTCCTTATAGTAAAGAGATAAAGGATCTATCACATAAAATCATGAGAATTTAATTTCTAGAGGAAATATTTTAGTTTTATATAATAAAAGAATTTTTTTGTGTTTGAATTTTATAAATTGTCCTAAAATATTGAAAACAGAAAAAATACTGAAACATAAAAAAAAAACCTGACATTCTTTTCACCTGCGAGTGATACCAGAAATTAATGGAATTTAAACATAATCAATGGTGACATACTGTGGTGACTTCCAGTATCTTTCAATTTCATCAAAGCTACCAGACCTCTACCTAAAAGTAGTTTTGCACATGCCATTTAAGGGAAGCGGTCTCACCACTTACCAAAAGCAGGTCGACATCCTCAGACTGAGAGCATGCGGAAGGAGTTTTATTAATTAGTGTCCATACATATTTATAATTGGGCAAAATCTTTTCAACAAAAGGAAAAGCATCTTCCGATAGACACAACAGTTTAAACAGTTTTAAAACCCAGACTCCAAAGATAAATCCTTACAAAGACATTCTTTGTTTCCCTTAATGAGCTGTTTGTCTCAAATGTGAAGACAATCTATCCAGTTTTCAGCCCAGGTCAGTGTCTCAATGTTCATTATTTCATCACCCCATTTTGAAAAAAAAAAAAGACTGTACTTTGAAACCCCACATGCTGGAGGACAGGGAGCTACATCTCGCTGCCAGAGAGGGACTTGACTGACCCAGCACAGATTCCCTGGGACAGCATCAGTTTTAAGGGACCTAGAATAAATCTGTTGATAGAGATGGCCTGCCATGCATGGCCCACACTGCTTGGCTGTTGCCCTGTAGAAGATTATATTTATCAGACCCAGTTTTTACTGAGGGGAATGTTGCATATTATGTGATTTTTTTTGGTTGATATTCAAAATTAATCTGCACTGTGCCATAAGAAGCTAATCAGCTCGCAGGACTGTTTTACCCTGAAGCTTGCCACAGAGCAGAGAAAAAAAAAAAAGAAAGAAAGAAATGTGTGTGCAGAATGATCTAAATTTGTCTACTGAATCTTAGTTTTAAATGTTCTTGCTCTTTAGCAAAGCTAATTTGTAGAACACGGATGTAAGTCTCTTTGTTGTTGAATTTGGTCCCACAATATTATCTTCATCTTAGTAGGGTCTGGGGATATAATCTCTATTTAAAATTTCTTATTATTTTTCTTAGACATGTTACAATTTTTTTAATGTAAAATATAACCTTTGTTCTTAAAATGGCTAGGATTTTAACACAATTTGCTTTTCAGACATAGTGATTTTCATGAAGCATATATGTGGAAAGATGAACTGAGGCAGTGCACAGGCGTATGATGTATCAGATATTATCATTGCAATACATCTAAGAAAGGAGTTGCTAATTAACAGGAGAAAGTTCATTTAGAAATTATGGAAAGTATTTTCTCATTGTCAGCAAGTTGAGGACATAAATATTGTAAAAATATTATTTATGAAGTACCTCATTACCTATTATTACTCTGCTTATGGGACGCAGAGATTGACCAATGGTGGTGTCTGATTTTTTTCCAACTACAAATTGAAAGCCTTAAAAGAATATGTTTTTCCTGTCCCAGAACACCAACCTAGTGAAGATCACTAGATGTTTTTTTGTTTGCTTTTAAATACAGAAAAGGGAAACGCAAACTAGTTACCAGAAATAATAGCTAAATACAAACAAGGCTCTGTCAGTGGCACTGATGTATTAATTTTCTGGGAGAATGTAAGTAATTCATCAAGTTAGACAAACACAAAAACAACAAAACATGTACAAAACATTATCAATATTTATTTAAAATGTAGTTTTGTATTACCACTGATGGCATCGTATTCTTGCTGCCTGGTGGAATAAGAACTCGGAGATCTGGTTTACGGTTATTCATTCCTAAATTCATTGGGGGAGGAGATTTTGCTTGCATATTCTTGTTCAAGTTACCAGGTGAGACCAGCAGACCTGGTGAGTTTCGGGGATTGCCATACCCGTTCCCTGTTAACAGAAAACAATAAAGCACTCAGGAAGAAATCTAGGTCAAATATGTTTCTGAAGAATACACAACATGAGAATAAAAACAAAAGCTTAATGGTAAGACATACATTGCAAAACCATAGGATGACTGATTTAACCTCCATGGGACGAGTAACCCAATTAATTATTTAACAGTCCTCTGAAGGAAGATTGAAAACTTTTTATGAGAAGAGAGCCAATATACATTATCTTGCTCAGAAATCAGGATATACTTTTTTTTCCTGTCAAAAATATTCAGGAAGAAAGTCAGACAGTAGTTCAGGGTCTAAGAAAAGCACAGGACTGGTCCTGTACTTTAATTGACTAGCTTGGTGGAGGCCTGGCTGGCGTGACTCACTCTTTCAGTTCATTGGTTTGGGTTTTATTTTGTGTGTCTGTGTCCTTAGATGAAGAAAGGGCATACTAGCAAGACTGTAATTTCTAGGACATGCAGGAGGAGGGGAAGCCGATTACACATTTTGCTGTTCTGTTCCGCTTTTCTCTGAGTGAATTCTCTCTATGGTTTTTCTTCCATCTGGTTTGCCCTCTTCTCTAAGTTCAGTGTATAACCCTGAAGACTTGCTTTCCTGCTCACAAAGAACTTCAGAAAGCAAGACTCCTTCCCTGGAGCTGAAATGAAGTGATGATGCCCCCGCTAAAGTGCTGATTCACCAAGGCACAGGAATAGTCATTAAACGGGAAGACTGAAAGGGTTTCCTTAGGTCTCTGATATTCAGCACCCTGCTAACGGAGAAGTGGATATCCCAAGGTCTCTGTTTTTCCTATTTCAAAATATGACCAAGAGAGCTAGGGAGGAGTTGATTACAGACGCCAGCAGAGCTGGCATAACAGCGGACTCAGTGAGACGTCTGCCGACTTCCTCCACTGCCTCTGATGGAAGAATAAGAGAAACCAACTACCTGATTCAACAATTCTTGCTAGAAACTAGACAGTTGTTTTCTGACACTTTCTAAAGGAGACAGTTAAGCCTCTTTGTTATTGTCATCATTACAAAACACAAGTATCTATTACCCCTGCATGAATGAGATTGTGTGCTACCAGGGAGGATGCACTTTGAAAAGCTCTGAAATCTCTTTGTGGTAATCCAATATATACTCATGGGAAACATAAAGACCAGTACAAGGCAGTGTAGACTGAGGTGCCTGCAGAGTAATCCAGATTAAGTGTTATTGAGTTCCCAAGAGAGAAGAGGTTATCCGATAAAAGATTCACGGAAGAGGCAGGAATCGAATTGGGTCTTGAAGAAAGAAAGGCCATAGGAAGATATTCCAGGCTTGTGACTGGGCGGTAGGAAACGGCTAAGGTCGGAATTTACAGATCATGGTAAGGAGCACTGAGAGGAACCTGTTTAGAAGGCATCCCAGAAAAAAGGGGTGTCAGAGACTCTGGAGGGATGCAGAGGTTGGGCTGTGGAGGTCTTGAATTCCAGGCTGAAATGCTTTGGGTTTATATGGTGGAAATGAAAGTTTCAGAGGAGAGGTAGGACAAGGACCTCTAAGTGGTCAGAAAGATCTACTGGCATTGCTATACTCAGGAATTAATAAGGCCTGCTAGGGTAGACCGGTCTGGAGGCCACCTGGATGGCCTGAGATAGAGGCCATGAGGAACTGGGAAGGCAGAGCAAAGGTATATTTCAGGACATATTTATGGGAACATCTTTAGAAGCAAAATATATTTGAGGCACACTGCATAAAGCACATTTGTTCTTCACATCCCATTCATTTACCTGTCTCAGTTCATGCATGAATAAACAGGCTGTATATATAACAAATAACTACAAGATAAGTCTGTCAATTGGATCGTAAATAAAATTATTCTAGTTCCTGGGGTAAAAAGACAAACAAATTGGACACCCCCAAAACATGTATTGAGCACACAGGAGTCACTTTAGAAATGTTGGTTGAATCTGAATATAAATTCCCTTCTATAATAAAATTTCTGGAAAATTAGCCAAATTCTCTAAAGCTAGGTAAATGTTACAAAAGCCAAAATTTTCTTTCTGGTAAATTCGAACAGTATTCTGTGGCAAAAGCGGTTACATGAAACAATGCATTTAACCTTTTCTCAGCGAAGAAAAAACAAACAGAAGAGAGTATGTTCACTTTAAAGAGAAATGCTTGACAAAAAGGAGTGCTTAAAGGAGTCTAATATTTAGTATGTCATCCTGAATCATTATTGAGAATATGTTATGAACTTAGTTTGAATTAATAGATTCTACTGGATAAAAAGGGAATGAGAACATCAAGGCAAAATCTGCACTATACTTTCCTGTCAGCTGAAGGTCAGATGGACAGACATACTGAAGACATATGTCACTTATCTATTAAGCCTGAGTGAGATCTGGTTTATATAAACAATCAAATGGAAAATTAGCTGGGTAATTTCAAAAGAAAGGGGAAAAAAGTGTCAGTTAAGCAGTGCAGTGAAGCTTGAATAGATCAGAAGAAACTAAAACCCCAGCTCGGTAGATGCCGATACTGGTTTGCATGGAGGAGTTATTTTGCTAAAAGGAAGTAAAACCGCTTCGTGAAATGTGTTGTCCTGTGATATGACAAGCACTGGGCCAGTGTGCGAAAATGGAAATGCTTCACTGAGGCCCTGAGAAAAGTTTTTTTTTTTTTGTTGTTGTTGTTGTTTTTTTAGCATTTTCTACAGTAAACTCTCTGAGAAATTCCAACAAAGCTTATGTCTTTTTGCCCACATTTTAAATAGTGATTCAGGGCAGCAGTCGGGAAAAACAAAGTAAACATACGTTATAGTTTTTCATTCAATAAATACCTCAAAACTAAAAAATTGATTTTAAAAGCCTTCTATTTTTCTCTTGGAATATTTCCTGTTATTTGGAAATGATGCCATTTTAGAAGATTAGTCACATATTTTTAAGGTGTTTACATATTGAAATGTAAAATATTTTGAACCATGATGACACTTGTTAAATTCACATTTTTAGAGCATAAAGTTATTTTTAAGAACAAATAAATTCTGCCTTTTGCTAGTGAATTTCTGCTGTTTTTAGCATACTGTGCCAGCTAGCATTTTGGAGCCGTATAATAACCATTTCTGTTTCCAGTCACCAAATTGTTATTCTTTGGGCATAATATAGATTCAGGAATGCAGGACTGTGGATCCTAAACCAGTGATATAGAAACCTATCATTTGAAAATCAATGATGAATACATGCGTGTGGTTTACTGCTAAGAAGAGCCTGCATTTAAACCGGTTGGGAAACCGCAGCCTCCTCCTCACTCAGAACGCTGCGGCCAGTGTCGAGCCTGTTGTCCCACCTTATGATAAATTCACCAAAGAGAATGGTCACATTTAAATTCAGGGGTCCGGGAGGTGGGAAACACCACCTCTCAACAACCTTCTAATATACAGATGCAACCTTTTTTCATGCTATGTTTTAAAATTACTCTC
Organism: Cebus imitator; assembly: GCF_001604975.1. Lineage (NCBI taxonomy): Eukaryota > Metazoa > Chordata > Mammalia > Primates > Cebidae > Cebus > Cebus imitator. The sequence goes on from NW_016107331.1 coordinate 9,311,310, forward strand.
CATCTGGACAATTATCAATTTAGACGTGACTATAGGCAGATGTCACATTCCTCTGACCACTTAAAGGCACAAAAATTATAAAGCAGGAGTGAATCGATTTCCTGATTATAGATTATAAGAAAATGAAGTACAGACCAACTTTAGAGTCAGTATGTTTCATAGTTTCCTGATTAAAATATTGCTTTACATAAAAATAACAAATTTAAGCAGATATAAGTTAACTTACATAAAGGATAACAGAATCACCTCTTCGGGTTACAAGTTTGGATATACTCATATTAAAATTAGTGTCAATAGACAGAACTTGAATGTGGTGTTCGGAGAAAAAAATTCTTTCTCCCCAGTTAACTTGCAAACACTTGCTGCATTTTTTTCTTTATTGACTCCTATTTTAAGAAGTTGTAAATTCAAAGAACATATTCCTGGCTTAAGATATTATGAGGAAGGCATTCTGCCTTGTCTCACAGAGCTCAATTGAACATGTAGCTCTCTTTGAGCCCAAAGTTCTGAAACTTTTTTTTATTTGGATGTTTAGGCATTTTGAGTTTTTTGACTTATTCCTTCGTCTTTTCTAGGACTTTCAATTATGAATACAAGCATGTAAGACTAGTAAGACTATGGCTAACATGAACTAGCCGTAGTCCCTATGGACCATGGGTAATTCAGTCATTGGCATAACAATTTTTTAATCTACAAAACTGTCATCTTCCATCATCCCCCCCTTCTTCCATCTCCATATCCAATGAGATAACAAATCTTGTTCATTTTTCTTCAAAAATGTCTGTCTCTACTGCCTTTGCTACCATCTTTGGCTTTCATCTTAGCTCTGGCTTTCATTTTCAATAACTATTTCAGCAACTCTTCATCTGGGCCCCTGGTCTCTAGTTGAAGGATTCTTCACCCGGCCTTCAGAGAGGAGTTTCAGGCCTTCAGAGGAATTCCTTAAAGCTGTATGCAAACTTTTGTGCATTTGTGTGACACTAACGAACCTACCCAAGGAAATCTTTCTGAACTGCTACTCCCATCAGGTTCCTTTTCCATACATGAATGCTTAACACAGCTGAGTCAGTGCCCTGCCTGGAGCTCAGAACTGTCTACAGTTGATAAGTTTCCGATGGCCACAGCCTGCCTTATGGTCCTTGGAATACATGCAGATCTTTGCTCTAGCAGTTCAGTAACTGGCAGTATTTGCTCTCCTGTTTAATTCAAATTCCTCTTTTAAGGATCAGCTAAAGTTTCAACTCTTTCATGATGCCTTTCTGACAACTTCAGCCCACATTGAATTCACTCCCGTCTGTTGCAATTACAGGCAGTGATACTACACAAAGTACTAGTTCTTTATGTGTTTCAGGTGCTTCACAAGTAAATGTGTAGAATATGCTAGAAAAATTAAGAATTATTTAGGAAAAGCACTAAAAGATAAGTTACTGAGGGACAATGAGGTGAGAACTGAAAATGTAATGAGTAACTTGTTAAATTCAAACAGAGGGTCTCTTCTCTTTATGCTACTTGAGAAAGTTTTCTGTTTTAGGTAATGATTACAAACCAATGACCAAGTACACTAATGAGACAAACTGCTTATCAACAATATGGTATAAAAGCCAGGAAATCATATAAGTGCCCACCTACTAAATTTGTTTATAGAGAGTTAAAGATTCTTTTCTACCTGTTGCACCTGTTAATCATTTCACAGCACATTACCTTAGCTAACTGCAAGTGGTAGAATCAAACAAGTCAGACATTCTCCCTAATGAAAATGAAAACTTTAAGACTGATATTTTCTTCCACACTGACGAGTAGGTTGCCATAGGTTGTTGCCATAGGTTGTCTCTCTATCAAGATAAATCTCAACACGCTACAGAAATTTTCACCAGGGTGGCAAGGTGGCAATTAAGAGTGGATAGGATTTTATCAGATGGAGACTTTGAGGAGAGAAGGAGCGCAGGACAGAGAGATCTCGGAGTTGAGGAGGAGAGGCATTTCTCTGAAGATGAAACGCCGGGTGTTGTAGAGCATACAGTTTTTGGAAGTTGAAGAAGAAGGCTTGGCTAACACGAATCTCTCAGATTATGTTAACTTTACGCTGTGTAGTGAACATATACAGTTATACTTTATAAAAGTATAAAGTCTTTTATACTAAAAGACTTTATACTATAAAGTCTTTATACTATCTTTGATACTAAAAGACTTCATACTAACTTTTACCAAACTTTATACTAAACTTTTACCAAACTTTACACTCTAGAAAATGAGCACCTAAGATAGCTTCTGAGTTGTTAGCTTTGTCAAATTTGTGTTTGGGAAAAAAAAAGATGAAAAAAATAAAAAAGAAAAATGATGGCAGTAGAAAGGAGAGACAAAAGAGGGGTGGACCACTGTTAAGAGAAGCTAGTTAGAATGCCCTGTTCTAGAATACATGAGAAGTGATGTCTGAATGAGGCAGCACAGATGGAAAGATTTACAGAAGCCAGGAGTTGGGGACAAAAAAGGATAAGGCAGAAAGAACTAGGTTCTACTCAAGATGTTTCTGTTAAGAGTCCTCTGAACCCTACCAAGCCTTAGTTTTCTCAATAAAAGTATTTCCTTAGTGTGAAAGAAGCATAAAAGCAATCTGAATGAGAGGCTCTCAGGTACTCATCTGAGGCAGGCATTAACAATCTGGCCACCCAACAATATTAGCAATCGCAAACACTGTGTATAGTGTTATTTACCAATAATCCTCACAACACTAAGCATACGCGTTAACTGCTCAGTAGAGTACTAGGCACTTGTAACTGCTATAGAAGTGCTAGATGTTGTATATGGGTGTAAAGCACTTTTAATCCTCACAAGGACAATCCTGTGGGGTACTAATAGTATCCATATGAGAAATGAGAAAATGAAGAAAAGAGAGGTCCAGTGACTTGCTCAATGTCAAACAGCTATCAACTGGTGGAGCTATGATTTGAACCCAAGCAGTGTCCAAAGTCCCTGCCCTGAAGTACAACACTATACTGTTCTTTTGGAATCGGTTATGCTGTGAGATTACGAAAGGCTTTCTATGTCTAGTCTCTCTCTCTATTTTTTTTTTTTTTGAGACAGAGTTTTGCTCCTGTTCCTGAGGCTAAAGTGCAATGGTGCGATCTCAGCTCACTGGAACCTCCACCTCCTGGGTTTAAGTGATCCTCCTGCCTCAGCCTCCTGAGTAGCTGGGATTAAAGGCATGTGCCACCACGGCTGGCTAATTTTGTATTTTTAGTAGAGATGAGGCTTCTCCATATCGGTTAGGCTGGTCTCACACTCCCGACCTCAGGTGATCCATCCACCTCAGCCTCCCAAAGTTCTGGGATTACAGGCATGAGCCACCGTGCCCGCCCTGTTGAGTATTATTTTAAAATTATGGGGAGATAAATGAAGAGAGGACATGATTGCTTTGTGAGACCAGGAACAGGAGAGCCAAAGTTGTTCTAAGCCAGAGGTTATGTGTAAGTTTGAGTGACATATTTTAAGGTTAACTTGGGCTTAATAAATAGTAGTTTTGGTTCAAAAGACACTGAGCTCACATAAAGAGGCACAGAATGCTGATGCTTCAAACCATATTTTTGGTCTCTTTCTGGATAAACAAATATTTACAAGTAGAAAATATTGGGTTGGCTACACTGAACACCAGCATAGCTGCTTTAACCTACAGTGTGTTATTTTGAGTGGATGATTAAGCATGCTTTTAAAAGTAGATTTCGTAATATTTTAGTCAATAATCTTCTCCCCTGTAATAATTCAAATGCTAAAGATGCTTACTTACTTACTGTCAATTTAAGAGACCAGTTTCTATCAGAAATACTCAATGTTACAGCAAAATGTCTAGTATTTTTTAGTATCTGTGATTAGTTGTTATCTGGGAAATAACTTCTAACACATAATTGTATAAAAATTGCTTTGTTTGGTAATTTGTTAATAGTATCTGATTTTGAGGGATTTGAAGCAAATTACCACAGGAAAACATTAAGCTGAATACACAGCTGGACCTCTGAAATATCGATTTGCTGCTTTTACTTCGACAAAATGTTTTACTCTCTTAAAAAAAACTAAAACAATTTTTTGAAAACAGTTACAGCATTACGGGTTTGTTAGACAGGAAATGTCACATAAATAATAATGTTCACTATCATCAATTAATTTTATATTTGAGTTTTCAAAGTTTTAAGATTAGAAATTAGTTTCCAATATCAGGATATTGTTTTGTGTCTCAAATGACATACTTTTTTTTTTTTTATAGAAAATTACTTTATAATTGTGTATCATAAACTTGCTCATACAGTCCTCTAATCTACTGGAAGTGACAGTTGTAAAAAAAAATTTAGTGGAAAGATATGACCTTCTAGACTGCAGTCCTAGCCTGAATGCCTGAAACCTCGTTACATGTGCTAGAAGCTGTAAGTTATTCAGCTGTTGTGTATCAAAATCAGCTTTTTTTTCTCATTTAATAACTCTAAGAGAAAAGGCAACCACAAAACATTCAAGGGTCAGCAATCTGGAAATGATGAAAATTTCAATATGCTTAACGTAGAATGGGAGCAAATCAGATTTCTGATTCTTACCCTGTTAAAGACTCCTGATTGGGGATTCTCACACACAAAATCAAAGCTCCACTTTTTCTGGGGGTTTCTTAGGGAAATTATATAATAATGCATATTGTTAAACTATGAAGAAACTCCTGTGAGACCTCAGTGCATTCTGTGGTATGTTCTTAGAAAAATACCCCAAGACTACACCAAAGCCAAGAGCTATTCTTGGCCATACCAGTTCAGGGGCATCAGACGTTCTAAAAAGATACTTGTCTCTTCTCTTTGACCATGTCACCCGATGCCGGACCAAAGCTTTATCTAGGCTATTTGTCCTTGATGTTTCTTGTGCTGTGCTGTGTTCAGTGAGTGTGAGTGTGTGTGTGTGTGTGTGTGTGTGTGTGTGTGTAATTAACAATCTATCTGTCAATGAGATAATGAGCTTTTAACGTACAGCACATACTGTGTAAGCTCTGGATTGTGAGGCAGAGAGAAATAATTTTTACTTATTACTAAGTTGTTTTTCCAAAGACTGAGAGTCCATAAAGCAGGTTTGTGTTGGCAAACCACTTTCTCATTTGTCCTAACAGTAATGTGGATTTGGGCCTCATCATCCCAGCTTTTGACAGATGAGGAAACTGAGGCTTAAGAAGCTTCCATTACTTGGCTGAGATCACCTGCTCAGCAAGGAAGAGAGCATTGATTTGAATCCAAAATGCAGGTTGCTACCAGTACATTACAAAAGCCAGATGTCTGAGATTTAGCATGCATCCTTGTATTTGCAAATAAAGAAGAAACTGACAATCTGATGTTTCCAGCACAAAAATACCACCCCAAAATATCATTCTCCTTTGGGTACTGTTTTACTGAAGGGATAGTTTTTAACTGCGCCATAAAAATGCTATTGAACCACACTATCTTTAAAAAATTCCCTTTAAGTATGAATGATAGATTTATGACTCATTTAATTGTTCACTTCTTGAGATTTTGGGGCTGTCTCTTCACTAAAAATGAGGGGGTGTCTTTATTATTGACACAATCGCTCATTCTTTCAGTCATTTTTATAAACAAAAATATTGAGACAGTATAAATTAGAGAGAGCGTGACAGAAGAGAAAGAATAATTACTTATGGTTTTAACATTTACACAACTGCTGCTAACACATCATAAGTTCGTAACGTTCAAAGTGAAATGTGTTGCACTGTACTGCACTGCTCTCACTTTCTGCCTCAGATTTATTAATATATCTGTTTTACTCCCACCCTGGAGGATGGGACGCCCGCGTTGGACATCTCTGTGAAGCCTACCGGTATGCTACTCCCTTCACTGCATGTTTCATAAATACTACTGGAACTGCATTAAACTAAACATTAAAACCAGAAAGCCTAGAAAATCAAGAATGTAGATGATTATAATATCAACCATAGTTCACGTTAATTAACAAGCACTTACTCTGGGGCAGAAACCCTGCTAGAAGCCTTGTGTCAATTATCTCATTTAATTTTTACAACAATTCTGAAAAAGGGGAGTTTAACAGACTTTTCAAGGGCAATAGTGCCATCTCTAAAATAACTTGTGTATCACATACTTTCCTTGGTTGTTTTATTATTTTGACTATCTGCCTCTGGAATCTTTTCCCAAGCTCCTCCTTGGGCAAACATTTTGCCCCATGGTTTTACGGTTTTCACTGAGTTGCTTAATATTAGAGCCAACTAAAGATTCAGTTTTCTTGACTGTTATATGTAAATTAATGTCATAATGTTTGAATATGTAAACTGGCCATAGACTCAGTCCTCTGTTACTACTATATTATAGTGTTCTATGTTAGTACAGCAGGGCTCTTTCCCCCTTATACTTTAAATACAACATAATCGGTTCTTACACACCTGGAGGTGGTGGGTGGACTCTAAGGTCAAGAAATTATAAAAAAGAGGGCATAATGTCTAGTATAATAGATAAATATTAAGTTCAATTAAAACAATTGAAATGAAGCAATAATAAATAGGGGCAGTGAATACTTAGCACCTTTTTGATATATCTGTTGGTTATAAATTTAAACTGTTTATCCAAGGTTCTTGGTATAATACTTAAATTTAACATAGCTAATGATCTTTCGAATATGATACTGTATCATGACTACATATTCTCTGGATTGAAATTCAACTGAAACATACTATGCAAGTTTAACTGCAAAATTTAAGTGATTGGCAAAAGTTTGTCTAAAAACAGCAGATTATACTCTTGGCCGTCAGCCTTGAAGCCCCGAGTGAGAAAGTCCCTGGTAGGTAAAAAACTGATTTCCAGAAGAGGGGGTTTAACCACATCCCCCCTTCAGCATCTGCTGTCTACTGATGCACAGTGTCACATCACTGATGATTATGAAAAAAGTGTTTCTTTCTGTGTTATCTCTTATGGCGATGCCAAAAATAGGGAAGAGGAACCCAATAGGTGTATAAAGAAAAAAGACTACTATGAGAAAAAAGGACAAATTTTGAGTAAAACTAGTATTTCAGGGGAAAATATTAACTGCTTGAATTTAATGTTAAAAACAACCAAGGTTTTACTATCATTCACAGTATTAGGTTAAATCTATGGCATATGAGTAAAGAAACCAATCTTCACATTACTTTACTGTATATATAGAAGAACAGAGGATAAAAAGGATACAATTTATGAAATCAGAAATCAGGATAAACAAAACGTTCTAAAATCTGCTAAAATGCTCTCTAGGAAGTTACAAAAAAAATTTCCTTTTTTTTCCTCTGGAAATCAAACTCTTTAAGAATGGAGTCAAACCAAAGGGGTCGAAGGTATATTTTACAATATCCTGACTTAACCTTTAACATTTTTCACTTGTCTTGTGTTTGACCTGCCTTTCTCACTCCAACATCAGCCCTTAGAGAATGGTATCGAGGTACTGCTTTTTCTATATTTGCCAGGTTTTGTATATGGAAAGTGAACCCTGATTTTCTTGGCAGCAGCTGCATACCACATGCTGTAGCTATCCAATTAGAGGACTATGTATTTTTTTTCCCTTTAATCTTGATAAACTTGGTTGGGCTAAAAATATCATTGTTACTTAATTTCGTACATAATAATAATAATAAAGCAATGCTATTAGATCTTTATTTATGTTTTGGTCGAACTCCCAAGGTAAAACTGCAAATTAAAAATTCAGAATTTTTAATTCAAAACAATTCAAACTAATGGAACAATACTTTCAAAACAGAACCCAACTATTAACCTAGGTCTTTTCATTTGCTGCTTAATAATATGTTAAAAATAATATCTTTATACTAACAATTAGTTTTCTTATTTGAGGGTAATTAAGTATCTTTCTCCCTTTCTTGACTATTGCAATCTGAAGTTGTATTTTCCTGGGCAACAAAAATGCAAACTTGTTAAAGCCAATCTTTTAAACTAAATTTTTAACCACTTCACTGATATTTTAAATCACTAAGTAATTGCAGAGAAGTCTTTCTGGCTGATAAGAAAGTCAGCCAAGAATTTTTTGATAAGTATCCTTGAAAACAAATACTTGCAAAACAATGGTACTGGTACAGAAAAATTAAGCATTGTCTGGCCTTTCCTCTTTCCACTGAGTTCTATTTTGTAATATGCAAAGTTTTTCTTTTTCAATGCTAGATGAATTACAAAAATATAAGCAAAATTTTATGATTATATTATCATAAAACATTTCGTGTAAATGGATTGTAAAAATATTTGTTTCTTATCTCCAATCTCAGTAAGTACTAAGTTCAAAGGTACTGAGTCATGACCTAAGGTCCTGCTAGATGGAGTCTTTCCAGAGTCTAGAAACCAGATCTCCGATTCACTGCTCAGTATTTATCCGTGGCAGTACACTGCCACCATCAAGTCTCCATGTATTTATCTGACATAAATTAAGCATTCCAGAAGTGACAATGCTTGATAACCAAATGCATAAAATAGTAAACAATTAACAATCAAAATAAGGAAACAGCTGTTAGTTTCTTTTTATATAAAATTATATCTAATTTACAATAAATGCCAATTAGAATTATTAACCAATATACATAAATCTCCTTTGCCTTATTGTCAAATAGCTATGCAGATTGTAAAATTATCTTAAATGTTCAAAGGGACTCCTAAAGGTTTTCCTTTTCTTTTTTCTCTTTCTTTTTTGATCTCAACCATGAATCAATAAATCCTTGAGCATACTTGTCCTTTCTACTCAATAAAAGGCAACCATAATATCAAAGTGAAAACAAAGGATACTAACAGGATAGTGAATAATCCAACACAAGGCATTACTGTGCTAATGGTTACTTCCATTAAATCTAATGATTACGAAAACAACCGAACTTCATCTTACAATCATCAATAACCACTCAAATTAGCACGTTAAAAGCTTTAAGGTGGCTGGGTGCGGTGGCTCACACTTATAACACCAGCACTTTGGGAGACCGAGGTGGGCAGATTGCCTGAGGTCAGGAGTTTGTGACCACCCTGGGCAACATGGTGAAACCCCGTCTCTACTAAAATACAAAAAATTAGCCAGGTGTGGTGGTGTGCACCTGTAGTCCCAGCTACTTGGGAGGCTGAATTGCTTGAACCCAGGAGGCAGAGGTTGCAGTAAGCTGAGATTACACCACTGTGCTCCAGCCTGGGCAACAGAGCGAGACTCTGTCTCAAAAAAAAGCTTTAATGTACGGAGTTGTGACAAAATGTAATATTAAAAGCAGTGACTTTTCATTTAGGTTGTTGAGAGAAAAGGACTAAGTAGTGGATGAATAACCATCAACTGAAACCGAGAAATGTCACGGTTACTAATGTATTATAATTACTTGCTGTAGATTTCTCTTCTACCAAAAGTACAACCCTATCTTGCTACTTCATTATTACCTTTTGCCTTTATCTTTGAAAGTATTTCAAGTGAAGTGATGAAAAGAGGTTCATTGTTTTAAGAGGTGATTTGTGATGGTCTGAGATGCCAACCCACATTTCATTTACTGCTGTATGTCAGCTCTTCAGGTTTTCCATTAAGAATACAAGAGGAGTTAGTGAAACTTTGCTTTATTGGCTCAGGGTAGTCAGCCATTTAATCAAATAGTTAATTAAACATTCATTGTATACTGTTTCAGAAGAATACATTATTTTTGTGAGATCAAGGGTCTATCTTTTTGTATTGAAAATTACCTAATTTATTTGAAATGTTCTTTCTGGTTTACATCAACACTATTAAAACTTGATGGCTAGAGGATCCATTTTTCCCTTACTCGGCTAACAAACATTTACCAAGTATCTGCCGTGTGCTAACACATGTGTTAAACTGGGAATACAAACTGAATAAGATACAGTTTGCCTCCACAGAGCTGAGTGTCCTAGAGAGGTGTGCCTAGGCGTTGCAATCGTAATGCAATCAGAAGTGGCATGTTGGTACAGGCTGCTATGTTAGCACAGGAAAGAGGTGCATAACTTCTTTGTTCGAGTCAGGAAAGGTTTTTCTCAATTGGCTGAACTGAATTCTGAGGGATGACAGAGTGCTCAGTAGCATGAAGCAGGAGAAGGAAAGGAGTGCTAGGATTGCATGGATAAGAGCAAGTGACCGTGACACTGCCAAGTGGTGGCACAGTGCAGCAGTTAAGAGCACACACTCTAAGACTGGGTCCAGAGGCTCACGCCTGCAATTCTGGTACTTTGGGAAGCTGAGGAGAGAGGATTGCTTGAATTCAGGAGTTTGAGACCAGCCTGAAAACCATAGCAAGACCCCATCTATATAAGGAAAAAAAAATTTTTTAATTAGGCAGGCGTGGTGGTGCATGCCTGTGGTCCAACTACTCAGTAGGCTGAGGCATGAAGATTGCTTGAGACCAGGAGTTTCAGGCTGCAGTGAGCCAAGATCGTGCCACTGCACTCCAGCCTGGGTGACAGAGCAAGACACTGTCTCAAAACACACACACACACACACACACACACACACACACACAGAGGAACCTGACAGCCCATATTCCTCCTTGGGCAATTGTTTAATTTCCCCGTGCCTCAGCTTCCCAATCTGTAGAAAGGGCAGAATGTGAACAATTGCTTTAAAGGACTATTATGAGAATGATACTTTTTGTAGAGTACATAGTAAGAGTAATTTAAATGTTTGCTATTAGTAAAGTTGGAGTGCCAGGTTCTTGATGGCAGTGGTAGAAGGGAAGAAGGTTAAGGTTGGAGAGTAGGAATGGGCCCAGACATAAGAGATTCGCAGTTAATTCTGAAAGAGAAGCCAGGGCTGGATTTTTGGCATGTGAATGATGACCTACAGTTAGCTTAAGGTTGTATTTATTTATTTATTTATTTATTTTTTTGAGACGGAGTTTCGCTCTTGTTACCCAGGCTGGAGTGCAATGGCACGATCTCGGCTCACTGCAACCTCTGCCTCCTGGGTTCAAGCAATTCTCCTGCCTCAGCCTCCCGAGTAGCTGGGACTACAGGCGTGTGCCACCATGCCCAGCTAATTTTTGTATTTTTAGTAGAGATGGGCTTTCACCATGTTGACCAAGATGGTCTCGATCTCTTGACCTCGTGATCCACCCGCCTCGGCCTCCCAAAGTGCTGGGATTATAGGTATGAGCCACCGTGCCCAGCCTAGCTTAAGGTTTTATGAGAGAACAAACAGTCCTGGGCAAACTGAGCAGGACGCAATATAAAGCAGGGCAGTGAATTAGAGGTTCTAGAAACTTACTGGATGACGGGATGGTGAGAAAAGGATGGCTCAGGCACTGGATGGGAAAGACACTACACTTTATGATCAAACTGAGCTGCAAAAGAGCATGCTTACCTTTTTCGTCTTTTAGTATTTATAGGCACATAATACATGTTCAATTTACTTTTTTCCCTCATGAGACTATTCCTTCTCCCCACTTTTTTTTTTCACAAAGTGAGATGACTTGATTTTGAAAACTGCAAATGCTTAAAAATTATTGAACTTAATTGCAGTCTCGCCACTTGGCCTCAAGACTTTCAAACTTTATCTGAAACCTTGAACTTCAATGACAATATGCAAAATTTGGAAGCTATATTTTGGCCTTTTTGCTTTGGTTTTCTTTTCTGAAAATATGGCAACATTCTGGCTGGCCTTGTTTTCCCCTGGTGTTATGTGATTCTCTGACATCAGCACAGATATATTCAGCCTGACATATGATACTGGCTGGCATGAGAAAGAAGGGGAAGATGGCTGAGTTTACAAGCAGGGCATGACAGCTAAGCTCGAGACTAAGTGGCATCTGCAACAGGTGTTCCTTGGGACCGGAGTTAGAAAGGGCTTCTTCCTCTATTTTTAAAATATGGGTAACACTTTCACAGCTATACAGAAACTGTGAAAACTACAAGCTCGTAGCTGTAAATTACAATCAAGATATAATATTTATTATCAGCAGGGTAGAGCAATTCAGTGTCTTTCTTTTTGTTTTCCTCTGTTTCTAAATTAGAAGATTCTCATGCCTATGGCAGTGGTCCCGAGGTAAGAGGATCAGTCTGCTAAAGTGCATAAGACTTTGTTAGTTCAATGATACTATATCTTGTATGTGGCAAACTTTTATGCCTACAGGATTGAGAGTCTTCTCTATCCCTAGGGGATCATTAAACTGAGCCAACTGTCTGGGAATTGACAATGACAGCATAATTGAACAACCAAACACTTTTTATTTTCAATAGAGGACTCTAAAGCATTCTAGCTATTAAGCAGTAACAAGCCACTTCCATCAAAGCTGAGTAGGCCATGTTTTCCTCCACAATTTTTGTTTTACTACTTTTAATGACTTTCAGAACCACTACTAGCTGTTTCCATAATAGCAAGCAAACTGGTACAGTGAAATATTGGGTAAAACATTGTAACATCTAAACCATTTTTCTTATATCTTGGTCTTTGTGACCCTCCAATTCTCAGTCTTCACCATTCTTTCTAACCATAGTGTTTGGCAGATACTTGAATACAAGAAATACTGGTCTGGATTTGATCTGGTTCTCTAAATTTTGAGGCTACAGACCACAAAGTATTTTTTGAGGGAAAAAAATTTCATTTCCGTGTCCAGCAAAATACCACGTGAGTTTACTCACTAATTTGCCTCGACCTAATTTTTAAAAGACACATAAAATAGGAAGCTAGTGCTATTCATCTTGTTTGCTAATCACTCTGCAGGTCTAATACTTTTTCTTCATTACTCATTGAATTAGTGAAGAGCCAGTATCAGAAGAGAGAAACTCTACCCGCAAATAGATATATTTATAAAAATGTATTTGTATACCAATTTTCTTTATCTTCTTTCTTATAATTAGCAGGTTATTATACTTGACCCTGGCAAAATATTTTAATTAGGATATCCATGGCTATTTCAATAAACTTGAATTTTTTTTGACATTTCAAACATAACCTGTGTCATTCATGCCTGCCTCCTACTATTTTAAATGTATAGCATGTTCCAGCTGCAGAAATTACCATGGTTACTTGTTATGCCAATAGTGAACTGCAGTTGGCATTTAAAAGCATTGTGCTATCTTGCCTCTGCATTGAAAATGACATCAATATCTCAATAATCTCAATATTATGAATTAACACGGAAACCTGGAGAAATGTGACTGAGACAATTATTGGTCATAGTGTAAGAAGTTCTTAGCTACGGGTCTTTAGGGTCTTTCATGGGTTCTTTAGGGTCTTTTTTGGTATGCATTATATCCATGTTCTCTAAGAGCTCATTTTAATGCCAATGTGATTTTATTTTATTAATAGTATTGTTGAATCATTATAATCTTAATCCATCCTTTTGTTTAAGTACTCTCCTTTAGAAATGCACAGAACTTCAGTACTTCTTTGGATGGAAAATGATTCACATTTAATGTGAAATGATTAACAGAGAACACAAAAAGTATGGCTTGCTAAAGGTACTCTTGTGTCCAAGGATGGTATCCAAGATTAAGTTGATTTGATCAGAGTCTTTAATTCTCTGCTGACCAGTTGAAGTTTCATTAAGGAAGGTTCTAGTTAATAAATAGTTTTCTTCCAAGTTACTATTTAACCACTCCTTCTTCAGAAAAGTGCTTTAAAAATTCTTGGGGTCATTTTTTCATGCCTCTCACAGATCTCTCAACTTTATTTGCTCAAAAGACTTTGTCCTGCAAATCACCTAGTAGAAGAACTCAGAACAATGATACATACTGCAGTGCGGAGTCTGTGCTTACCTGCACTGGTGCCTGCACCAGATGTGAGGTCTCCACCCATCAGACCACCTATGGATTAAAGAGGAAGATCAAAAGGAGAAAGGCTAAAGGCTCACAGAACAAAACACTTTACCTTTAGCAACCTCAGTATTTTGTCCTCTTGCAACAGTCATAAACTTGTAAAGTACGACCCAAGTCAGATGGCTGACATTTGTTTTATTGTGCCATGCTGTGCTCAAACGTTAAAAATACATTCAATCACTGACATTTTGCAGAATCTTTTTTCTAAGAAAGTTACATTTAAAAAAATCCAGTCTTTGAATGGTCTCTGCATTTTTATTAAGTCTAGGTTTTCCCTAAGCAGATGTTTTATAGAAAGCAAAAGAAAGAGTAGGTCTATTTTATGCTCAGATGACCTCACATTTGATGTTTAGTTCTTTGTAAATAAGTTTTATACCATATATTTTGTGCAACATTAATTGTCCAGAAATTTGATAGTTTCATGAATCTACCCACATTTCCTATTCAAATCTTATTGACTGACACAGTAAAACAAATTTCTCACTGGCCACAAATTAAGAAACATATGCTTATTCACGGCTAACTTAAGAAAGTATGTTAAAATTTGGCAATGTTTGTTTATGAGAGTCAAGAGATTTCAATAAGATATTGAATATATAAATTAATTTTAGTTTTGGAAAAAGCAAGATTCAGCCAAAAGAATAATAGTGAGACTATTATCTAGATTTTCTAATTTTTCTAAGTGATACTCTATAATTATTAGTTCGTTCAGGTTTTGGAATTAAAAGAAAATGTTCATTAAACTTTGTTTTTTTCTTGAGACACAGCTTGCTCTGTTGCCCAGGCAGGAGTGCAGTGGCAGATTGGGTTACAGCTCACTGCAGCCTCAACTTCCCAAGCTCAAGTGGTCCTCCCACTCCAGCCTCCTGAGTAGCCAAAAGCACCGACACAAGCCACCATACCCAGTTATTTTTTTAAAAATATTTTGTAGAGACGGGGTCTCTCCATGTTGCGCAGGCTGGTCTTGAAATCCTGGTCTGAAGCAGTCCTCCCACCTCAGCCTCCTAAAGTGTTGAGGTTACACTGTGCGACCCACTGCATCTGGCCTTCATTACAGTTTAAGCAAGTGTTTATTATTTCCAATCAGATAATATTTTGGAAATAAAGTATCAGATTTTTTTAAAAAATGAGCATGAGTTTATCAGATAGGAAAGTGAACTGCATTCAAGTATGATCTGAAAGGAATACATTTGGTTATTGAAAATTCATATAAAAATTTCAAATATATTCAAAAGTCAAGAGAATGGCACAATGAAGTCCTTTGTATACATTTCCCAGACTCGAGATTTACTAAGATTTTTTATTTGGCTGAATTTAATTGTATTTTCTATATAAAGCTTCTGTAATAAAAAAAGTAATACATGTTTGGTTCTAATTGTAAGGCAGATATATAAATATTCTTCAGGAAAATTCCTCCATGAATAAACTACTTTTCATACAGCTATGTGTATGTAAGATATATTAAAAATTTCCTATGGAGAACTTTTTAAAGTATGAAATGCAAATATATAATGGTTTACTGTATGTGACTTAGAAATACAATTTTTTTGATACTGCTTCTGGAAATATAAAGGAATGGCTTTGTTATATTCAATACGCATTGGCTTGGTTCCTACTGTGAGTCTAGCAAATCAAGAGAACATTCTTCCCTTCAATGTTCTTTAAATCCAGTGGCAAAATAGACACACATTCAATACAATTCATCATAATGTGTTTTGATTGATCTAAGTACTAAGAATGGATGAACATTTTCTGAGCAATAATTTATTTTCTCTTGGACACTGTGAATTGAACAACAGCAAGTAAAAGTGCAGAGACAAATTTGTGGCAGGTGTACATGTAATTAATTAACTTGATGTCTGACTCAGCTTTGTTTGTATTTCACATGTCTTACAAATGATGCTATCTCATCATATTTCCTTTCTGCCTTAAGTCCTTCGTGGGATAAGTTACTGTAAAATAAATAAAAATTGACCCAAATAATAAATAACTAAATGGGACAAATGCTATCAGAGAACACAGGGGAAGATTTCAAGAAGTGATAGCTTGCCAGGAGGAAGAGGGAAAATGGCATTTTAGGCAGGGAACAAGCGTAAGTAAAAGTGTGGAGAGAGGATATCTGACGTCCAGTTTGAGAGTATGTGGTTAAAATACAACCACAGGAGCAGATAAGAGACAGAATGAAAAAGATAAATGATAGATTATGAAAGATTTTGAAAGACATGCTGAAGAGTTTAGGCTCTGTCATGCAGGAGACCTAGCTCTGGGGTGGATGGTAAGCCGTGAAGGACAGTAAGCAGAAGACCAGAAAACATTCTCGTAGATAAAGCAGTGTTGGCTTTTGCCGAAAGTGGTTCTTTCCAATGATTTAACACTACATCCTTCTGAGGACATACCTGTGTTACCTGCACTTGGAGGTCGATGTGTTACACCAGGAGACATACTATTCCTCTGCAGAGAAGGGTGAGCCAGTGGCAAAAGGTTGGGGTTTCCCAGTGAGCTGACAGGGTTGCTGTACACCAAACTGTTGTGGCTGGACACTGGGATGGAGACTGGCATCTCGAAGTTGGGAGGTGGAACAGCCTGCAGGAACAGACAAAAAAAAATAGGTAAAAGAAAAGAATTAATAACAGGAGCTCTTCAAGACAGCCCTTATTTTTCCAAGAAAAATTCTACTTTCCACACTGCGTGGTGTCTAGAAGACCCTTAAGAAGAGCTCTCAAGACGTTCAGATCATAAATTGATTTCTTAAATGTGCTTAAAACTCTTTCTTTGCAACCATTAAAAAACGTTTCACTTTTGTTTAAAACAAAGACCCATTTCTGTAGACTCCATTGTCTTTGGATTCCATTCTATTGAGTAGTAGTTGTTCATTTGTGATATCCGAATCTAGTGCCAGAAATGACTGCAAGATCAAAGGTGCATGATTGTGATGACTTCACAGAGAAAAAGGATTAAAATGCAAACCGAAGCCTTTGATTTAATTGCTTATTGAAGCATATTTATGTAGAAGTTTAATGATAGAAAATCATCTCGAAGCATGTGAATAGCACATATACCTTAATTATTATTTTTTAAAGTCTGTCTTTTAAAAGTAACTCTAAAGATGATAGGCATTTTAAGACACAGGGTTCAACAGAGCATGTATCATTCAATAATTCACATTTTAAAGTGATTGTTCAGAAAACATTATGTTTCATATTTCAGTATGTATCTCCACTGACAAATGGCAAGACCTGTATCTCAGTTGTGGAAGTTGGCAACTATTTAGTGAACTGAAGCTGTGTGGATATCTAATTAGATTAATCCAGATTTCAATTATTTATTTTTGGGTAATTATTTTGTCAATTTAAGCATAATCATGTTTATCTTTCTGCTGTACTAACTAGATGGACATAGGAACATAGTTGTAACTACAGCCTTTTTATTTTAAGCATTACAAGTAAAAATACTCTTTGAATATAAATGCCAGAGAACTCATATGGTCTCAGAGCATATGGCATTCTTAATATAAAATGGACATACATATATGTGTGTGTGTGTGTGTGTGTGTATACACACACACACACACACATATATATACATACACACACACACACACACATATATATATATATATATATATAGAGAGAGAGAGAGAGAGAGAGAATAGGATTTATAGAAGGCATTAAGGCATTCCCTCGGTGGTTCTCAATAAGTCATTGTGCAAATTTAAATGCGTATGTGCATGAGGCTCAGTTGTTTGTTTGTTGTTGTTGTTGTGGTTGTGGTTGTTTCATTTTGGTTTTACTACTGCTTTCCCTTAGTGTTAACATCCACTTTCTTTTGCTGTTTGGTTGGCTGGCCTGCATCATACATCTTGCTATGTAATACTTCTCTGTTTATCTTGGTGATGATCACAATACTTTTCTCTGTTTATGTTTATGCTCCCTTATTCTTTATTTCCCATTTTTCTTTTCTTCCATGTTCTGGACATGCCAATACTGACAACAGTAAATGCTTTACATTTAAAACTCTTTTCTTTCACATGTCTTTGATTTTCATTGTTTTATTTTATTTTATTTTATATTTATTTTATTATTGTTGTTGTTGTTGTTTTTAGACAGAGTCTTGCTCTGCCACCTAGGCTGGAGTACAGTGGCGCCATCTCTGCTCACTGCAACCTCTGCCTCCTGGGTTCTAGCAATTCTCCTGCCTCAGCCTCCCCAGTAGCTGGGATTATAGGCATGCACCACCACGCCCGGCTAATTTTTTATATTTTTAGTAGAGATGGGGTTTTGCCATGTTGGCCAGGCTGGTCTTGAACTCCTGAGCTCAGGTGATCTGCCTGCCTTGGCCTCCCAAAGTGCTGGGATTACAGGCATGAGCCACCACACCTGGCCCAATTTCGCATTGTTTTATAGGAAATAAAAGTGTTCAGGTAATGTAAGTAATATGGTCATTCTTTATTAGGCTTTATCTACTGTAAACAGGGGAAATAATTTTTGGATAGACATCATGACATAATGGAATATAAATGTTTGATAAGACATCAAATAATGAATATAGTCTTGCATTTCCAGCCCCCTTTTAACAAAAAAAAAATTAGTGTATGCTGTGAATTCAAACTCTGCAGCAAGAATAAAATACTGCATTTCTTCATGAAAAGGCCAAAAAAGATTGCTCTAGCATACCCAAGAAAACAAAGTAAAGTGATTGTTGTAAGTATATTCTCCACTTGCTCCATCCAGACCCACTCTCTGTCCCCTTCACTCTGTTGTGTGCCCAGGAGCTGACCCTCCAGGCTGCATCAGCCAGACTCTCCTTGCCCTTTGGCTTCCTACTGCCAGTGGAGGAGGAACCAGGAACAGCACAGAGAGCAGGAGGGGAGCAAGGTCAGGGTATTTTTTTCTAGCGGCATTGTCCTTGCTGGGCCACAGGCTGGCTGAGGCTGCATTCCTTTAGCAAAGGACCCGTCTCTTTTTGATTTGCTCTCTTCTACACACATAGATCTTGCTGTGCTCTGGTAATTTTCCCCTCCAGTTATTCCTTTAGGCCTAGAGATGGGAACAGCTTCTAGGTTGCAAGCTCTAACGTACTTCATTATTCTCTCAGGTTTCCCTTAACTCTACCCATCTGTAAACAGTCCTTTTAACAAACTCTCTTCAACCTGTTAGAGTTTGTCATATGTTTCCTGTGGCAACCTTGGGCCGTAATAGTAACTCTCTAGATCTAGAACAGTGGTACTCTACAGGGGTGGGACTGTGTTTTCAGGGAGCAGTTTGGAAATCTGTTGGACTATCTTTGGGTACCACAGTGAATGGAGGGTGTGGCTACCACCGTGGCTCAAGCAGTGCCATGTCTTGCCTACATCACTGCAATCACCATCCTAACAGATTTACCTGCTCCTGTCCTTGCCTTCCTTTGTACTTCCAACCCAGAAATCAGGCTGACCCTTTAAAATCTTCAGGCATGCCAACACTCCTCTGCTCAAAACCCTGTGAGAGCTCTCATCTTAGAGTCAAAACTCAAGATGAGAGGTTTTTTTTCTTCCAATGGTCCACAGGGCCTATAAAGATCCAGCTTTTGCCAATCTCCTCATCTCATCTCCTAACAGCTTCTGCCACCCTGCCTCATTTCCATGGTGAACTGCATCACCTCCTTCAGGTCTCTGCTCAAAATCTGGCCTTCTCTTGGAAGCCCACCCTGACAATCCTATTTAATCCTGCAATGTGTCCTGCCCCCTGCCCGTATCCTGATCTCTTTCTCCTGATCTTTTCCCCATTGGTTTTAAAATTATTTATGATGGTGGTTAAGTAATGCCTGTTTGCTATGAGGCTGTGCAGAACCTACTCTACTTCTTATTATATGAACTTAATATTTTTCTTCAAAGGAGAATTTTTAGGAAGACAAGTACTAACACAAAAGTGAAGCTATTTACTGTATCATATTTGTTGAGCAGTATACTGTGCTGTATAATTGACATACATGTTATGATTTAACCCTTTAAACATCCCTTGACTATAGATATAATTATTCCCTTTCAAATTGGTGAGATTAAGTAAGTGGCCCAAGACCATCTAACTAGTGACTGAGTCTGTTGCTTTTGCTACCAAATCACTATACAATGCAGTATAAGTTTTTGGATAGAAATAAAATAATGTAGTCAGAAATCGTTCTGTGCAGTGAATAAGGGCTAGATATTAGAAGCTCACTATCTGTGGACCATATAAATAATAAACTAAATCTGTTCTGATGAAATGTGGGTAAGCACCTACACTGGAGAATCTAAGGCTTTAGGAAAAAAATAAATCTTAAAGACTGCCTTCTTCCATATTTACTTAGAGTTGGTATTTTAAAGCCACCTTTGGACTACAAATGTTTTAATTTGAATTCACTGTTATTACTTATAAATGTTTATTTAACTGTTACTATGTATCTAAGAATCTGCTATAAAACGCCATCTTCCATGAATATGCTATAGAATGTTAGTTGTGTCTCATTAGAGAGCAAAGCCTATATCCCCCTCACCCCTGGGTGATTACATGCACTTCCAAAATAAAGAGGATTATTAATAATCATGTAATGAGTTCTCAACTATCCTAACAACAACCAGTTCAGTGAAAGTCATTCTACTCCTTCCTTCCTCTGACAATTATCCCCAAGAATTAATTCTTCAGTTTCTAGAATTCTGGATCATAAACAGTGATGATAATGATTATTATGAAACTCATTTGTGATTGGCTATGCAGTCAGATATAATTAAGATATCAGAGTATACTTCAAAAATCCAAAATTCATAAAATATGCCAACATCATTTATATTCTGTTGATCTTTTGCTTTGTTTCCTTATTTATATCCAAAACTGCCTATACTAATTTTTTAAAATTTCATTTTATTTTAGATTCAAGGGTACATGTGCATGTTTGTTACATGGGTATATTGCATACTGCTGGGGACTGGATTCCCCAAATACTGAACATTGTGCCCAAGAGGTAATTTTTCAAACTTCACCCCGCCTCACTACCTTCTCCCCTTTTGGAGTCCCCAGTATCTATTGTTTCCATCTTTATGTCTGTGTGTACCCATTGTTTAGCTCCTATTCTAAGTGAGAACATGTGGTATTTGATTTTCTGTTTCTGAGTTAAAGGAACTACTATAATAATTTTGAAAGCAAATTATAAGCTTCAAAATGAGTACGCCACGATGATATTTTAGAGAATCAGAACGAACACTGGCCCTTTTATCAGAAATCTCAGTTACAGTCCAGGTTATGTAATAAATTGCCATTTAACCAGGCAGGTCATTTAATCTTCGTTGACCTCGATTTCCTTATCTGAGGCATGAAATGGTGTATCCATGAAGAGATGAAGCTGCTCTAAACATTTTAGGGAATGCAAATGCTATAATCACATATAAACATTTCTAAGAAATTGGCATTATTTTTTTTCTCCTTGACTTTTCAAAATTAGACAACTTGAAAGCATTTACGTTTAAACATTATTTTTGTCTAAAAAATGAAAGCCAAAAAGTAGTTAAAAACACTAAACTTGCAAAGATTTCAGGGCCACGCTCCAGCTTTTAAAAACACACAAGATAGGAAGAAAGAGAATTTGGGGTGATTAAATAAAATGCTGTCAGCAGAACTGGCTGTGTAATTTTCAGGGCCCAGTGCACAGTGAAAATGTGGGGGTCCTTCTTTAAGAAGTATTAAGAACTTCGAGACAATGCCAGCAGAGTATTTAACCAAGTGCAGCCCTATGAGAACAGGGCCAGGTTGAGGGCCGATGAAGCCGGTCCCAGCATTGAAAGACACAGACATGACAGCTAAAATCTTTCAGTTTCTATCCCTGAACAAAGTGATCATGGTTACTGTAGTGAGTCATGATCGGAAAAGTATCTGAACTCTTATCCAAATCCCACTATTTTCCCAAACTTGCCACAAGGAAAAAATCCAGTAAAAAAAAATCAAATAAAGCAGTTTAAGTAAAATACTTTTAGTTAATGGGCTTTCTTTTATCTAATGTGAATGATTGCACTGAATCTTCCCCCTCACTCTTCTTTTTCCACTAATGACACCTTTAAATTTTGACCAACCACTACCAGCTGCTGGGCCCTAGTAGAGGAAAAAAAAATCGCACAACTCTGATGATTCATAAGTACCAATTGCTGGTTATCTAAATGTCCTCAAGGCTGCCTGACAGTTCCGTCATGGACTTGTTCATTCCCTCTCCATCCCCTATTCCTCACCATGTCTAACTTCTCAGTCATCTTTCAAGCACCTGCTGTCCCCTTCCCCAATAACTACAGAAGTTAAACTAAATTTATATATAGAAGGCGGGCGTGATGGCTCATGCCTGTAATCCCAGCACTTTGGGAGGCCAAGGCAGGCAGATCACTTGAGGTCAGGAGTTTGAGACCAGCCTGGCCAACATGGTGAAACTCTGTCTTTACTAAAAATACAAAAATTAGCCAGGCCTGGTAACAAGCACCTGTAGTCCCAGGTACTTGGGAGGCTAAGGCAGGATAATTGCTTGAACCTGGGAGGCGGAGGTTGAGGGGAGCCAGGATCGGATCAGACCACTGCATTCCATCCTGAGGCACAGGGAGAGACCCTCATCTCAAAAAATAAAAGTAAAATAGAGGTCATTATACGGTCACCCACTCAGCGTCATTCTACCCACCTACCACCTTAGCTACACCTGGCTCCATCTGTAATACCGTCTTGTTTAGGTCCCATCCTTCTCCCCTTTCTCCAGAAGCCTTGTCATTTTACCTCCGTTGTACCTCTACGTTCAATCTTTTCCTTCCTCCAAGCACTTCTCTGCATGTAAATAATCTCAAGTGCTTTCATTTTAATTCCTCTTTTGATCCTACATACAGCATTATTTCTCTTTCTTCACAGCCCACTATTTTGAAGAATATATATACTGTTTCTTTCCACTTCCTCCCTTTCCTTTTACTCTCAACCAATTTGCACCCGCCTCTCATTCATTCAGCCCCTTTCCTGGCTTCTGCTGGTTCCTCAGACGGAGGTGTTTTTTTTCTTACTGTGAAGCCCAGCATGAACCATGGCAAACCCAGCATGAGGAAATGCTGGTCGACACAGTTCCAAATCACCCATGAATTATTTCATGTAATTGAAGAATATGGGCATAAATTATATATACCAACAGGTGACTGCAATATTAAATTTTCTATTTTAAAAGGAAAACTCTTCAAACTGGGTCTTCGAAATAGAAAAACAGCCTCGTAATGTTTTTAAAGAGGTGGAGACACTCTCTACATACAAAGGGCAAAGTGTCCTTGCCCTGCTGTAAATGTTTTAGCAGCTGTGGAAACTTTCAAGAAACTGACTTCCAGCAACTGAGAGTGATGTACAAAAACTGGGCTTTTCATCGTGGAGACTGAAGCACTTACTAAAGAGATGGAGATTCTGCGGCACAGCTTGGAGCTGGGTGGCTCCTTCTCACAGCTCTGCTCTATGTGGTTTTTCGCCCCCTGCCACACACCACTGCACCCCTTAAGGAATCACGTATCTTGATTATGAACTTTTTACATAACAGGCTGAAATCCTGTGAGGGAATCTAGGTGTGTATCGCATGTCTCTCTCCCTAAAGCATGAGAAAAATGATCCAATGTGCATTTCCCCAGAACTTTAGGGGTTAAAACTCCACCTATGTTTATGACTGCCTCCCCTCAATGATCAGCAGTACTGTATACGTCTGTCTTTATTCCAACTAAGCAGGCGATTCTTACTATCTGACATGCCGAAGGTGTTCTGCATTAACAACCTACATTCACAAACCTTAGTGCACAGCTGCTCACACCAGTGTATTATATAGCAAGAGAAACTCAGACCATAAGAATTAAAAATTGGCCCAAAGGAGCTGCTTTCTTTCCTTCTTCTGGGCAAAATAAAATCCCACGGATATTTTATCATTTAAGAATCCTGGACATAACAAGTATGCATGGCTGCATATGATACTAAATACTTCATTTCATAAAGTACCCACTGTGAATGTGGGCATATACTACTCAGTTTTATGAAACCCTTAAGAATTTACAGCACTTAGCTTTCCTTCATGATGCGGTGTATTAGTAATTCTGATTCAACAAAAGTTCTACTGCTGATGTTATTTCATTTAGTGAAGAAGCAGATAGGTATCTATGAGGACAGAAATTTTAATATGCACACATTTTGAAAATAAGTTTTAAAATGTTCAATTAAATTTAATACAGGTTTGAGTGTGCAGCTACTATGGTATTAATTTATCTTGTGAGTGCAGTTGTGAGTTTGGCCTCGCACTTTGTCCCCAAATATCTGCACTTGCAATCACCAAAACATATTCTCACCTCAGTCCCTAATTCCTCAGGTTTAGGCTGTTTTGCTAACTTACAAAAAACGATTTTTTTTACAAAAGGAATTGATTACCTGTCAAGGAGCTTGTATACAATTAGGATTCGGACACTAACATTAGTTATTCGGAAGGCATGTGAATCTCAGGTTTCATCCCTTTATGCCACAATGTTAACATTATTTGATTGATGACAGAATCTAATTAAAAGTATATACTTTCCTCCTATATATGTGGACGACAAAATAATACATGCAGTTATTTCTCTTAAATGTCTGGCAAGGCATATGACTGACTGTTAGAATGTTCTTCATTTGGTTAAAACAAAAATTAGCCAAATGTTAAAGCATGGAAAATGTTGGTGGCAAAGCAGATAATATTCTGATAAAGCTTTAAAATCACCCCAGCACACAAACATGTTGAAATCTTACCATTAGGTTTCATGCAGTCTGTTCCCTGCAGCGAGCAATAGCTTTAACCCTTCAGTGCTGTTGTTGAATTTCATGTACAGGGAGCTGAAATTTTATTCAGAAATCAGCTTGTATGTAGGTGATGATTGTCAGTTTACATGAAAGAACTGCCGATCCACTTGTGTATCCTGCTGTCACCAAACAATATATAATCTGTGTATTTTATAGGAATCCTCAAACTTGTTTGGAAGGAGATTCCAGTGTTTTACTCATGTATAGTGATTTTCATGGACTGTGTGTTTAAAAGATTGTGTAAATCCAGGGTGTGGCTCGTAAATCTGTCTCTTCCTCCTGTGAACTGTTCTACCTCAGAATGAGCTTGTTGATGGCAACTCTGTTAGATTACATAATTTCAGCATCCTTTAGGGTTTGCTTTCTAAATGTGAGCTGCCCATGGGATAGATGGCTATTTTATCTGTTTGACTTTCCGAAGAGTCTTAGAGAAAGCCATCACTGAGAGGGTTAAGGTATGTTACTGCAGCAGTTATCAGCAGACCAGCCATCTACCTTTGGTACTTACAGGAATTTTATGACTCTTGATCATATTATCAAATTCTTCATTAATTTTTTTGTATTTTTCTTCAGTGCGTGGGGTGAGTGCATAAGAGGAGTCGGGATCGGGGCTTTCACAGCCTTTGTTTTCTTTCTTGTTCAATGCCTGCCAGGTTCAGAGAAATATCAAGAGTAAAAAAAATGAAGGGTGTTTCGAGTACTTACACACAATCTTTGCCTGCTGATCATTAGATCAATATCTTCGTTAATTTTCCTGTACTTGTCCTCAGACTCAGGGCTGTGACCTACTGAATCGTCCGCATCGGGGTCTGGGCTGTCACAGCCATTAAGGCCCTTCTTTCTCAACGTCTGAAATACATAATTTGCAAAGTTCAAACCTAGACAAAGGCTGTAAGAGACATTTAGGGGCATTAAAGAAGTTCAAGCTGTCCAGTATTTCAGGTGATTACAAATGCTTTATTCTACTAAAGAAGAGAAGTCACAGTTAGAAACTGAGTCATTTCAATCGAGCGCTCATCAGCAGTTTAAAAAAAAAAAGAGAAAGATTCCTTTTGGAATTCAATTCAGTCAATGAACAGAGAGTATAAGGACTGAAGTTTCATAACACAGAATTCATATATGCTTCAAATAGCTAGTGAGAGGCAATTACAGCAGAAAACAATTAAGGTGGCAAATTGCAACACTCTCTTCCCACAGAAAAGTTAGAAATCAGGACGTTACACGATTTCCAAACCTGTGATGAAGACAAAAGCAGAAACGCTGGAAACAGGTCCAAGTGTGAATTTAAACTAATGGTTGGCATTAGCGGTGTCTGCCCCCACAACCCCCACTTCTGATGTACTTGACAGCTAAAGGGTATAAGAGAACCCAGTTAATATTCCCAACAAGCATCGGTGAGAAAGCTCAGACATTGTGCTTATGTAAAGAACTACTTTTGTTTGTTAGGGTTTTCAATAGGTGAAAATCTTATCAAAATTTATAATACTGAGAAGTTCTCTTCCTACACATAGGTGGAAAGAAAAGGAAAAACAGCTGAGCTGAGTAAGGAAGATGAAGAACACTGAAAACAGATAATCAGGTCATTAACTACCAAACTAGGAAGGGTATCTCCTGGTTTTTCAGCTGAGTAGGAATCACCCTGAGACTGACACGTGAAAGTAAAAAGTCAGTGCCTCATCTGGAACCTCCTGCCTCCTGGATGTGGGTCTGGGCTAGTCTCAGCTGTCACAGAATAATAAATACTAATGTAACATTGCAACAGAAAAAGTATGAGTTAGGAGTCCCAAGTTTTACTTGGTTTTTTAAATTTGAGACAGAATCTCTCTCTGTCGCCCAGGCTGGAGTACAGTGGAGTGATCTCGGCTCACTACAACCTCCACCTCCTTGGTTCAAGCGATTCTCCTGCCTCAGCCTCCCGAGTGGCTGGGATTACAGAGGTACATCACCATGCCCAGCTAATTTTTGTACATTTAGTAGAGACAGGGCTTCTCCATGTTGGCCAGGTTGGTCTCTAACTCCTGGCCTCAGGGAGAGGCCTCAGCCTTCCAAAGTGCTGGGATTGCTGGCTCAGCCACCACACCCTGGACTGCCTTTTTTTTTTTTTTTTTTAAACTGATGGTTGTCAACTTAATTGTATACAATTCGATTTATAGAGATAATGTTATGTTTTTAGGGATCATAAAACTTCTGATTAATCATACAGCTTGCCATGTTAATTATTAATAGACTAGCAACATTTCTGAATTTTCCTGGTACCCCAAGATCTGTTATAAAGAGATGCATACCTAAGTGTCTCTCATTAATGGAAAGTTCAGCAGAGCTCATCTTTATTAAAGACAGAATTCACATACAAGTAAAGCAAAAGCTGCGACATCAAGCTAAGGAATTCAAAGCTGAGATAACACCCCATCTTTAATTCATGCAATTGGGGAAAATAAATAAAACAACATGAGTTAAAAAGGGGGTGTCAGTCTTAAAAATCTAAACTCCTTGGCTCTTATCAATGTGTAACAAATGTAACATCATTTAAAATTAGTTTTTGAGGCACTGAATGTTTTCACTTAAAAAATCAAGAAAGCTATCATTTCTAATATATCTAGGATACACAGTGGCTCTGTAAATATTTATTAATGTTACAGTGGTATAATATAACAAATAAACATATGGTTACAGTTTATTATGTGGTAAAATGTTTGAATATTAAAATGAATATTTTGACACAGTATGATAAAATATACATTTACAATCTTGAGGAATTTATAATTGGTGGGGCCACCTGTCCCCTTATCATGGATCTTCAGGCATCATTTTTCACTCATCATAAGTATTCTTAGAAATTTTCTACAATAATACTATGAAGAACATCACAATACATTAGAATAAAAATTTTATTTACTAACTTAACTTTCTGTGCCTCATATGGTTTAGTTATTATCTCAACCACAAGAACATTCTTCTGGCTGATAACTGTTGTATTATGATGTTTGTTTCTGCTTTGATCTCTGCATATCTTTGAGCTTTTAAGAATACTTTCTGAGTGCTCTGCATTATATTCCATATATTTTTCATAAGAATTCACTTGTATAGAGAAAAATAGGTAAGATCAAGTAAATATTATTTGATGTTTTTCAAAAGTTGTCTGCCTATATTTCTAAAAGGCATGCTAAAAGTATTCTTTCTTTCTTTCTTTTTTTTTTCTTTTCCTTTTTTAGAGACAGAGTCTCACTCTGTTGCCCAGGCTAGAATGCAGTGTGGCATGATCATAGCTCACTGCAGCCTCCATGTCTTAGGCTCAAGCAATCCTTCCACCTCAGCCTCCTGGGCAGCTGGGACTACTGCTGTGCACCACCACACCTGGTTAAAAATTATTTTTGTAGAATCAGAGCCTTAATATGTTCTCCAGGCTGCTCTCGAACTCCTGGACTCAAGCAATGCTCCTGCCTCAGCTTCCCCAAATGCTGGGATTACAGGCATGAACTATGGCACCCTGCCAAGAATTTTCTTACATAAACCTTTAATTTAAAGTCTTTCACACAGTTAATTTGTAGTCTTATTTAGGCAGATTTTTCAGTGTGCATCCAAATCTTTTAACCAATAAATCTTACTGTAAAAATAATGGTTGTTTTGATATGCAGATTTCTGACAACATAACGCAAGGGTTAGAAGAGGCCTATCAACTGTCATTACAATCCATCTGGCACATACATGTGTGCTAAATATTCTCACAAAGCTTTCGGGGGTAGACATTGTGTTTGGTTTATAAAAATTCAAACATCAATTACACTTTGTTGAAAGATCTCCACAAATATTAACCCATTATCTCTCACAAGTCTTCCATGAAGAGTTTCGGTAAACCTATGCCAGCTGTCAAACTCACATGGCCAAGCACCATGGCCCAAGGTCAGACGATGACTATTTGCCTCCTGTCTGGAGACAGTGTGGGGCCCACCCTTCCCCTGCCTGTTTTCCCACACTTGTGAAGTGATGGGTGCAGACTAGATCTCTCTCACTCATATAACTATAGTAGTAAATTGGACACTGAAATAAATGAACTAGAAATTTAAAAAAATTAGGCTGAGGGAAAATTTCAAGTATGAATATATAACTAAAATACTGATTTTCTTAGATGTCAAATTTTAGTCAAGAGTTGGAATGCATATTGGTCCATAAAACACATCAGTTTATGAATGAAAAAAAAAATTAGGTCAGCATCTCACTTTGTACCTGAAGAGTTATATAAACTATTAAACATGGCGGGTGGCATGAAGTCACAAAGGAAATGGCAGTGATGAGGAGAAGGAAAAACGTGGCTCATTTTCTCCCAATACATTCTTCTGTATCTGACTGCATTATCTTGCTATGAATATCGCCCAAATCTAAGTAATGATTCAAGTTAAATTGTGTTATTTAAAAAAGAGCATTTTGAGATATACAAACACAAAACTGAAGAGCAAATTAATATTGAGTTCCAAATTCCCATAATCACATAACCAGAAAGAACATCGAAAAAATTGTTCAAAAATATTATCCTCAGCTGAGTGCCTGTATAACACATTTCTGCCAAGAACAAATGATTATGGTGGAATTATAAAGCTCTGAAAATGGAAGTGATGGCACAAACTTGAATACCATAGTGTGAATGTGGAGCTATAAGAGCAGTTTTATCTTTATTATATTAAAAATCTACAGCTGTTTAATGATAACAAAAGAATTTCTGTTAGATTCAGCCAAGTCTGTCTTTATCACAGTAATGGATAGTTGATATGAACTAAAGGGCTGACTAAATGGATAAATAGGCATTATTCCTTCAGGCCCTTTTCTAGCAAAATCAGAATCTCTGCTCTTGGCTTTTGAAAGCTTCTCTGATCTTTTACAAGTGCCACTGGTCAGGTAACGTAGGTACTTCAGTTGTTATTCTTTTACAGAGGCTAAAAGTCCTAGATGTATATATTGTCTCTCAGCTGACTGACTAAGGTTTGAAAAGATTTATTCACGTATATCAAGATAAGGCAAGAGACCTAAAACCACCAGCTTCTCTCGTTACGTATCTAAAGAAACTCTTTCCTTGGAGAACTCAAGTAAATCTTGAGTAAGCCTGTATTCTGAAGTCAGCTTTCCACGTCAGAGTGACACTGTTGAGGTAGATCTATCAACTACAGAGGCTTCTGGGAGATTTTCATAAGACAGCGATTGTCATACTGTGAGCTGAGAACAGCCGTTTCCTAGAGGAGTAATTAGATTGACAGAAGGTGACATATTCCAAGCAATAAATGGGAAAAAGAGTACAGACAGGTAATCCAAAAACCACGTGGAATCTTTCCTCCCAGACATGTGGACATATGGACCCTGCATTATTACATTTGCTCACTGGAAAAACTTGAAATATGTACAAACTGATGATGATAGGTGACAGGTGCTTCAAAAATTCTAATGAAATAGAATTTCATTAGGGAAACAGATTCTATTTCGTTACTGAAAGGAATAGAAATGAAAAAAGAATGCCACATGGAGCTCTCATTTCTTGTTTTAGGCATTATGTTATCAACTAGAAAATCCTTTTCCTAGGCAGTGATTAAAACTTATTTTTCCCTTCTTAAATACTATTTTGTTATTTACAAAAGTTTTCTTCCTTCTATTCTTTTAAAAATGATCTCTTATCAGTAAAAACAAATAACTAAATTGTTTACCTTTTTAATTATATGAAGCTATATTTTTATATTAATGCTATTTAAGTAGAATTCAGCTTTTTTTCAGAGAACCACCACCACAGACTAAAAGCTTTCAACCACTCAATTTCTTTACATGTCTGCAAAATCAGTTCTCAAGAATGTATATCACCATCATCATTCTTTGCCTGTGCCTGGCCATTTTACAGGCAGAAAAACCTGGAGAAACCCCCAAATTACTCCAATTAACCTTTGTTAAAAATCCAAGTAATCACACTTTCTTGCACAAGTAGTGTGATCTTTACTTCAGAGGGCTGATGTGTCAGGAACACATGCAGGAATTATTACTATTAGTTGCATGAATGTCATGCTTACACAAAAGCCAAGAAAAAAAACCAGCATCAGCTTAGAAAAGGTAGTTTCTTTTCCTCTGATCCTAAATCATTTTGTGCTTGTCGTTCACAGCTTTATGAAGATAAGTATCTACTCTTAACAAGGTGAATAATGTTTAGGAAGTAGTAAATTCACGTAGGAATAGGAAGTGCCGTTGAAATGAATGCTGCCTATAAATGAAGTTTCTAAGAATATTTCCTAAATGTGTTTCCATATTGGTGTGCTAGTATTCATGTTGCTGCCGCTTCCTGACCCTTAATTATCTGTGGAGTGGCTACCTTGAGGGCTGTGCCTAGTGACTTACTTCATTTAAAATTTATTCTGCAAATGATTATTGAAAACCTACTGTGTGCCAGATACTGTTTTGTGCACTTACTTGTTAGGAAAAGCAGCCAATACAAATTTAAAACCCGAGAGCTCTGACCTGACCTATAATATTGTATGTTTTTTGCCTTAGGATGGGGTGTCAAGAAATTTCTCCACAGGTTTTAATAAAACTGTAAGCATTGTCTATACTATTTCTCCCTGCAGTAACATAGTCCGTTTTCTTTGTTCTTATTCTAGAAATGAAAAGACACATTAATATATTAAATTTAGTATGATCAGCAGGTAGACTTCAATCAGACAAGCAAATCATATCCAATACAGAGTACAAAAAATTAGATTTTACCAAAAATTATTTACTTGAGATAAAAATTTTAATAAAAAGTTGAAAATGTAAAACCATACAATACTGTATTCCTCTAGGTTATTTATTAATGCTCATTCTAATCAGATATCAACTTCTACTGGGGAAGGGGTGGAGAGAGTTGGAGATTGTTATTATTTTTATTTTTACATACTTTCTCAAAAGATAATCTTAATATTGGAGCTGATTTTTTTTTTTTCTGAATCAATTTTCATCTTCAAATAATGGAAATAAAAGACACACAAATTAAAGACTTGAAAGACTTTTCATGTATTGAACACAAGGGACCATTCACCAACTGTCTCCTAAGGGTCTCAAATTATTTAACATAAACATTCAAATGGTGCTAATTATGGATACCGTAGGCTGGATGACGCCACCAAGCATCATCTGGCCCTTCCTCATGCCCACAGGGGGTGAGCAAGAATGGTGCACACCAAGCTGCATGCTTCCTTCTGCATCCCTGCTCGAGCTGGGCTCTCCTTCAGGAATGAGCCCTCCATTCCTGTTCCTCCTTCAAACGGCATCTGACACATTGTCTCCTCTCTTTAGACTTCTCTGATCACTTGGGCTGAATCAGTTTCTCCTTCATTCATGCACTCATTTTACTCGACACATTTTTCCATTATAGTCTTAATCACACATTATTGATCATTTATGTGTTTGTCTCCCTCTGCTAGATTGAGATACAGTATCCTTAACAAAAAGCACTTTGCTTTACCCACTTGAAAATTTCACCATAGAGCAGTCTGACTTGCTGTAGGTGCTCAATAAATACTGGCTGAATGAATATGAATGGAACACACATTTCCACTTCAATGTTAATGTATGTGGAGGTTTCTTGACTTGACAGAGGCTGTCTGGCTGACTGGAGGCAAAGACCGTAATAGGATCCAGACCCCTTGATATGTATTAACTAACTGCTACTATGTGCCAGATGCTACCTGTGGTCCTCTGGATGCTAAGATGATTTTTCTGAACATACGATAAAGATGATTTGTTTATATGTTTTTCTTCTTGCTACCATGAGCTGGTGGAGGTTAGGAATAGTTTATTAGTCATCTCCTATCACCAGAACAGAGCACAAGGCCTGGCAAGTGGTCAGAGCTTACTAGATAGTTGCAGCATTCATTTCAAAATGAATAGATGAACAGAACAGAGAAGAATGTTCAAATATTACAGGGAGGAAGAGTAGTCTCATTGCAGTATTTTGCAACTGCAATTTCTTTCTTTTTTTTTTTTTTGGCCATTTCATATTACCATTTCATACTATGTTAAAACTCAGTGTTTTATTCTTAACTCACAAATTTACTATTTTTTAAATGTACAGTTTTTAAGGCAGAAAGCAGTGCAGTGTAGGCTATGTATGACTTACACTATGTATGAAACATTATAACTCACAAGTTTTACATTACTGAACGCTTAAATTTTGGGGGTACTGCTCTAAATAGAGACCCTCAGAAAAACTGAGCAGTCAATGAAATCTTTAATGCTGGAAAGTCATAAGCATACAATCTCAGCGATCAAAAGGGTAGCTTGAAAGAGGGCATAGCATTTTCAGCATGGAAAGAGAAAAAAGGGAGGGATATTTTAGGCAGAAGGTAAAGGTTAGAAAAGGAAAAACAAAACCTTTGCAGGAAAGAGCACAGGGAAATCTGTGAATGTGAGTCAGATACTATAAATCTGAATTAAGCATACTTTCCAATTCTTGGGCAAAGTTCATCATTTTCCCCCATTCCTGGACGCTAGTCTACTGCTCCGCTATTCTTCTGGGCTTTTACATCGGTCTTATTCTGGGCCAACCTTTGCCTGCGGGAATTCATGGAAAATGAGGGTGACTCTGGGGCCAATCAGATGATTCAGGCTTCCTCAGGACAGATCAAGGATATGGTGTTTATAAGGATTCTTCCACCAAACCTCTCTTGGAACCCGGACAGGGCATGCATCATGAGTTGGCCTAGAACAGGGCTGAGATGGGGAAGTCTGGCACACGTTAGTTGTGAAACACTCCCTGAGATCCTCAATCCAGCAGAAATGTGAAGCGAAATACTAAAGAGAGAACATTCAATATATAATAATTGAAATGCTTGATAGTATATGCTGTTAACCCTATACACACACACACACTCACACTTGCACACATACACACACACTTTTTGTTAGGTGGAGTCTCACTCTGTCACTCAGGCTGGAGTGAAGTGTGTTGCCATTTCAGCTCACTGCAACCTCTGCCTCCTGGGTTCAAATGATCTTCCCACCGCAGCCCCCCAAGTAGCTGGAATTACAGGTGTGTGCCATCATGCCTAATTTTTGTATTTTTTGGCAGAGATGGGGGTCTCATCATGTTGTCCAGGCTGGTCTTGAACTCTTGACCTCATATAATCTACTCACCTCAGCCTCCTAAAGTGCTGGGATTACAAGCATGAACCACTGTGTCTGGCCTATCCTAATCATCTTTATAATGAAAGTTAAGGAAAGAAAGGCTGGCAGGGCGTAGTAGCTCACACCTGTAATCCCACCATTTTGAGAGGCTGAGGAGGGTGGATCACAAGGTCAGGAGTTCAAGATCAGCCTGACCAACATGGTGAAATCCTGTTTCTACTAAAAATACAAAAATTAGCTGGGCGTGGTAGTGTGTGCCTGGAATCCTAGCTACTCAGGAGGCTGGGGCAGAAGAATTGCTTGAATCTGGGAGGTGAAGGTTGTAGCTAGCTGAGATCGCACCACTGCAATCTAGCAGGGCAACAGAGCGAGACTCCATCTCAAAAAAAAAAAAAACCAAAAAAAGGAAAGAGGAAAGCAAGGCTGGAATGCAAAGAATGAACTTGTAGGTTGTTTTGAAGAATGGGCATTTTTTTGTCATTTCTTAAATAAGGAAGGAAAAGACAAGACAGACTATAAATTAAACAAAGGTTGAGAGAGGAAAGGAATAAATTAATAAAGATCAGAGAGCAGGTTTTTTGAAAGTATAAAATGTGTAATAATTGTAACTTTAAATACTAACCTTTTTTAGACCATGGCATTTTACTTGCAAATGGGTTACAGGGACAAAAAGGCTGAATCTTGAGGCACTGATGCTTTGCAAATAACATGTTGGAGCATCTTTTATAAACCATTAACGACTTATTTTAACAAAAGATGTAGATGTTATCCTGGGTCATTAAAGTAAGGTCAAATCATTATTTTTATTTCCTAGTTGTAAATGCCTTTTTATTCACTTTGAGTCTATGCGTGATTAGTCATTTGAAATGAGACTCGCTTACACCCTAACATCTTTGCATTCACCAGTCACTTCAGACCTATCTTTTACAGTCACCGCATTTCCTCATTTCTACAGGATTTCCCACGATCTATTCTACTATATCATTTCTTTTCCTATTTATTCTCTGGATTCCAGCCTATTCCTTCTTTCCCATTCCTCTCCCATCTTTCACTTCCTAACAAACGTCACAACCTACTTGTTCAAGCTGAAAACCCAGAAATCACCCGCGATTCCATCATTTCTTGACTCACCTATCATTACTTTTTCGAATTGGTCTCCTGTGCTTTGTCTGTTTGTTTTCGGACTCCCACCTTCCAGTCAATCTTCCTTCATACTTCTGGCAGGGTGTAATTAAAATGCACATCTAATTGTACGGCTGTTCTCCTTACAAACCCTCCACCTGCCTCTAGGCTCATTTCTTCTTATCTTTGGCATGCTGTGTGTATTAGCTCATTCTCACACTGCTAATAAAGACATGCTAAGATTGAGTAATTTATAAAGAATAGGTTTAATGGCCTCAAAGTTCCACATGGCTGGGGAGGCCTCACAATCATGGTGGAAGGCAGAGGAGAAGCAAAGTCATGTCCTACGTGGCGACTGGCAAAAGAGCTTGTGCAGGGGAACCCCCATGTATAAAACCATCACATCTCATAAGACTTACTATCTTGAGAACAGCATGGGAACGATCCATCCCTGTGATTTAATTACCTCCCACTGGGTCCCTTTCAAGTCAAGTGGGGATTATAACAATTCAAGGTGAGATTTGGGTGGGGACACAGCCAAACTATATCACTGGGTTTTGGCCAAGGGGGGGAATTCATGTCATTTGCCAAGTCAGCTCAATCCTTTAAAACACTGCTTTGATACATGCCATTCCATCCTTGCTAGAATATCCTCATTTACTCCTCCTCTCAGTTACACAAATCTTAATTGTCATGACACTCTATTACCTAATACCCTCACTTACTTGGTGAATTTTTTTCCTAACTCTTCTAGAAAGCACTCAGGAACTCCTTTCTCCATACCTTTGTACTGTCCTTGACTTTTTTGTTTT
This sequence comes from Cebus imitator, assembly GCF_001604975.1. NCBI lineage: Eukaryota > Metazoa > Chordata > Mammalia > Primates > Cebidae > Cebus > Cebus imitator. The sequence continues at coordinate 9,346,998 of NW_016107331.1, forward strand.
TTTTATATGTGGTATGTTATATTGTAATTTATCTTTTAACATGTCTGCTTCACCACCAGGTAGTGAGTTCCGTGAAAAATGGGCATCTCTGGTCCCCAACATAGGACTCGTTTAATATGTGTGAGCTCAACCAAGATTCTCAGTTACGGTTCACGGGATAAATGAATAAGCAAACAAACTTGACAGCCAGACTTTCTAACAGTGACAGACTAATTGAAATGAGTTGGGTGGTCTCGCAGGGTGACAGTGCCATTTATTTGTTTTAATAAGAGTGTTACCTCAAAATATAAGGAGTACAAGTTCTGGTAGGTTAAAGCAGTCACTGGAATGACTTCACGATTGCTGCATAGGACATCCCTGTGGGAGCTGAGGAAATGGAGGAGGGGACACAGACTATTGTAACTGGGTCACAAATGCTGGGATTTTTCTGTGTTTAGACCTGCTCAGAGTCTGGAGTGTGATGGGCTCCCCAGCCATCTGTGGCTGCTGCTGCTCTGTTACCACCAGGAGGACACATACATTTGAGAAGCAAACTTACTGCGATCAACACCTTTGTGCATTATCTTCTCTATTTCTATGTCTCACCTCAGAAACAAGGACGTTACCCTTGCACTTTAAAGAATCTCTGTTAGTTGGGATCTCTAGTTTATTACCAGCTTATCAGAAAGGCAGAGTATACACAGAACTTTCTATAAGGCACTGCAAAATAAAGAATTGAGGCTGGCAACTGATTGACTTGTGTCGTGATCATTTTGATCATACCCGAGAATTTACGATATCAAAATCCTCGTGTGTGAGCCAGTCAGGGACTCCAGAAATGAAGATTGAATTGTTTCCTTTAATTCCTGTCTCTGTCAGGCTGAAGAGAGGTAAAGAGATCTAATGGGCTTGACCCTGACCCACTTTTCTCCCGGGCTGGCCCTTGTCCTGATGGGGAACATTCTCGATATTGTGGTTTTCATGTCTTACATCACAGGACCAACATCACCAATAGTAGTTTTCCATATGGGATAGCACCAAAAATACTGCAAGTTATTTTCTATTCTTCAATTTCTTAAATGGCAGGTAGTGAGATTTTTCAAGGACCAATTCTAAATTGTGAACACAGATTTCATTTATGGTATCCTCAACTTCTTTCCACATAACACCTGATATTCAAATCTTTTTTTAATTGATTTCTCCCTCTCCCTAATAAATCAGCCTGCTCTTCAAGGAGTGGCTAGAAGCTATTCACTCTTGAAAATTTTCATTTTGGTTTTGGTTATTCTACAGTGATCTGACAACAATGAGAGGGGAGGGTCTCTTGTATTTTTCTCCCCAGTTAATATGCCCCGTGAAGACTCGGTTAGATGCTAATTGAGGGTTTTGCCTGAGCTTGTGATATGCCATCCCAGAGACTGCCACTGACAACTGTTAACACACACTGCTTAATACCCATATTGTTCCAATATGTGTGAGAGAAGTGAAGTATCAGGAGTGCAGAGCATCACTGGGATTGTGGGAACAGAGTACGTTAAGTCACAGCCGCCTGGGGCTGCCTAGGCAGAGAAGAGTCTCAATGTATTAGAACAAAGCTCTGTGAGAGAAGAATCTTTGCCTTTTTCACCTCCGTATCCACAGCAACTTGAGTGTGCCCAGCACATGGATGACATTCAATAAATATTGTTATTGTTGATAAAAGAATAATTCAAGGCTGTAGCAACAGAGGTTCCTATTTAAAATGGAATTACAATGAAATCTGAAAACACATAGAAGGCACTTACTAGGTTTGTGTACATGCTGGACATATACGCTGCTTCTGCCCCTAGTTAACACCCATCCCTTAACCCCATCATCCCCAATCCTCGTACATAAACTTAAATTAGAAAAAAAAAATGTGGAAGAGAGCATTAATAGAATTAATGTCTCTTTTATACTCCTTAGAACTATGTAATTCACATTTATTTCGTATTGTTGTTATCTGTTTTCTTGCTTTTATATCATTTTCTAGATTATAAGATTCTTGCAGACAGGAAGTCTCCTGAGAACCTTCTATCCTTGGCAATTAGCAGGGTATCGGAAGGTAGAATGTTGCTACAAATTGGCTAACTTTTCTGGACAGGCGTCCTATAGGGGAATAATGACAGCCTGATGATGTATAATAGAGAGGCTCAGGCTGATTAAGCAAAAGCTAGTGGCTAAGAATCCAAACTATCCCCCTTGAACACCAAACCTCTCTTGCCTTTCAGCCGTGTTTGCCAGATCTGTAAAAGGTGAGCAGTCTTGGTCTCTAGTCTTACTCGTCTATTACTTGCCCCTTTCTATGTAAAATCTCTCCTGGGACTTGGACAATGCAGTATTAGTGTTTCATTTTATTGGTTAATATACTGGCAAACCTTCTGCTTAACAGAGGGGATGAAAGGTATAATGGGTAGATGGTTGCTGGTCAGGGTCCGTTAAGCCAGTAGACGGACATCCTGGGGCTTCGTCAGACCTGGCATAAGGACAGGAAAGCGAGATGTACTCCCTAGAGAACAAGAGGCAGAAAGGCCAACTGGAAGTCAGAGTTCTGGGGAAAAGGATCCTTGCGGTTCAACAGTTGACCCGGAAGTAGAAGTTGTTAGACTTATAGGATGCTGTCCATTGGTGAGAGAACAAACCTCTATTAACCCACAACTACATCATGCATTAAGAAAGTCTCACAGACCAAATTTCCAAAATGCATAACAGTAGACTTAAAATGCAAATAATTGGTTTTTTTTTTCTTCAAACAAGTTTCTATGTCTTATATTTCCTATCACATTATAAATTACTCGTAGAGAAGGAAAGAATCCAATCCATTTATCCTCTGTAGCTGTTATCTCACTACCATTCACCTAATATGTGATTTTGTAATAAGTGGTGGATATTACGTTCAGTTGAATTGGGCAGGTGTCTGATGAAAGTTTGATAGGAATGTTTGATAAGAGCTTCAGGTGCTTAAAAAACTTCAAAATTCTCAGGCTGTTTCTCAAGGCTTCTGCTGCATTTACCAAACACACAGACATCATTCCAGGGGCGTTCTTTGTTTGAACGCATCCTCCCTGCAGTCCTGTCGTAGTTCTGCATGCTGCAATGCCATTGTGTGCCTGCCTCTGTTCCATGCAAGGCTGCGCTCCTTGAGGGCAACTCTGTACCTTGTATCTGGGTATCCTCAGGACCTGGCAGAGTACTGGGCCCTGGGAATTTCATAAATTAATGCAAATTTTAAATTTTCTAATGAAGGGGCCTTTATTTGCTTTCCTAATAATATAATTATTTCCAGCTGGTACCAGAAAAATAATCAGAGTATCTCTAGGACCGAAATCAAAAGTGCCAGTAGCATTTCAGTGTTAGGGTCCTCTGTTTAACTTTCCACTGGGACTTGCCTGCTAGCTCCTGGCTCATTTGTTACTGGGGGTTGCTGTCTCCCGGCCTCACACTCCTTGTAGTTCCTGCTGTTTTATAGTATTAATGTGAAGGATCCTTTTTCACTAGTGTAGGCAATCACAAATTGCGTGTAACTGTTAGAAGAGGACACAAGTCATGTACAAATACAATCTGAAAATATCTAATATACATTGCATTATGGCAAACAGACTCTTCTTTCTAGATTAAATAATTACAAATAAAATATGATTCATAAGAAATATTCTGGAAAGTCTATTATTATTGATACTACAAGCTAATCAAGGCCTATATAGACTAAGTTACTTTATTATTTTATGGGCAGGTTAATGTTTTTCTAAATTTATGTTTCCAAATTAAATTAACTAATAATTAAAATCAAACTCATCTCAATTTATTTTCCTTAGGCTCTGAATGCTATCTATATATGAATACACAGTCCAAAATTATGGACCAATTCTTAGTTGACAAAATCTCATTTTTCATAACTGAATATATTACGTAGATGATAATATTCTTAGGTGTGCATTGTCACCTTGGATTTCAGTGATGCTATAAAAGCTAGAGTGGCACTGAGAACTGAAAAATGGAAAGGTATAGAAAGAATTTTTTTGTGTATGATTTATATACATTTTATTTCTTATCTCATTTTATTCCATTGACTAGGCCCTCGGTAGGACTTAAAGCAGAGATGGGGGCATTTTTATCTGATTTATAACTTTAAAAGGAATGAGCCAAATGTTTCACCATTATATACTTATTATGAAGGCTTTTTGTTGATATATTTCATAAACTTAATGAAATTTCTTTCTATTCCTAGTCTAGTAAGAATTTTTATCAGGAATAGAAACTGAATTTTACCAAATGCCTCTTCTACTTTTATTTTGATGATCATTTTGTATTCTTAAAATTGTTAAGATAATTTCATTAATGAATTTGTTAACTGTTATGATGAAGCTCCCTCCATAATTAAAAAAAATTAGTAATTTTATTTTGAATTGACAAACAATACTTGTATACATTTATATGGTATAATGTGCCATTTTGATATGTGTATGCACTGTGGCATAATTAAATCTAACTAATTAACATATCTATCACCTCAATTACTTAGTTGTTATTATTATTATTATTTTTTGAGACGAAGCCTTGCTCTGTTGCCCAGGCTCCAGTGCAATGGTGCAATCTTGGCTCACTGCAACCTCCGCCTCCCTGGTTCAAGCAATTCTCCTACCTCAGCCTCCCAAGTGCTGGGATTACAGGCCTGTGCCAGCACACCTGGCTAATTTTTGTATTTTTAGTAGAGGCGGGTTTCACCGTGTTGGCCAGACTGGTCTTGAACTGCTGACATCAGGTGATCCCCCTGCCTTGGCCTCCCAAAGTGCTGGGGTTACAAGTGTGAGCCACCACGCCCGGCCTCTCTTACTTATTTTTTTTTTGGTGAGACATTTGAACTTCATTTATTTTGAAATATAAATACATTATTAGTGACCACAGCCACCCTGCTGTGCAGTAGCTCTCAAAACCTATTCCCCCTGTCTATCCAAAACGTTGTACCCTTTGATCAACAACTCCTCAGTCCCGCCGTCATCAACCCCTTCCAGCCTCTGCTAACGTCAACCCCTTCCAGCCTCCAGTAACCGCTGTTCTACTTAGAAAATGTTTAAAAATAGGAATACCAAGAACGAGAGAGAGAGATTATAAATAGATAGATACTGGAAGGGAGAGAGGAAAGAAAAGAGAAAGCAAGGGAGGGAGGGAAAGAGGGCAAGTATGAAAATGAGTGAAAAGGAGAGAATTTGAAGATTGTATGAAAGAGAGAGAGGGAAAAATAAGGAAGCGAACACATCAAGTGATCCCCTTCTACACGAACTGTGTCTCATCATCTGGGCTGGGCACTTTATGATCTAACATAAAGCTTTATTACAGGCCATCAGCAATTTTGTTCATCCTGATGTCCACAGCTGGCAGTGGCTTGGCACCTGTTGTCTAATTCAGCAAGGCCAAGTGGAGGCTGCCAGCCCCACGGGCACTCTGTCCTCTGGCCCCAGACAGTCTTCTGTGAACAGACTCTGCAGACCTGGCCTCCTGGCTGCCTGTTTTTGTAGTCATGATGGTTTCAATAACTTCAGGCATTACCTGTGGAAATGTACTGCAAGCCTGATTTTAAATTAGGTATTTAAATTTCCATAACTTAGGAAATCTCAATGATTTTGTTAGTTCAGTGGTGAGCTTAAGAGTATCATTTGCAAAATCATTTCTTCCATATTCTTCATTAGGTAATTATAAAAACAACATTTCCTCTTCTATGGCACGAAGAGGAAATTAAACCAGTCTTCCATCACTAACAAAATATTAATTTTCTTAATATTTTAATTGAATCCATTCCTCAGCAATAACACCTATCATTTACCAAGCATGCACATGTGCCAGGGGCTGAGCCGGAGGCTTTGCATGGCCTTTTTTTAATCCTCACAAGCTACTCTTGACAATGACTGCCATTCTACAGATGAAGGAAAAGAGCCACACAGTGGTTCAAAAACTTGTTGAAGTTTACAAAGTTCGGAGTGGTGGAACCAAGTCTATGAACTCATGCATGAGTTCCAGAATTTTCTCTCCTAGCTACTGAATTATTCTGCCTCTGCAAGGTTGTCCAACAATAAGGATTGCCTAAACCATGTCTGTGTATCCTCTGAACATTTACTCTCAGCTGAAATTGGTGAAATGCCTGACAGATCTTATTTTTTCATAAAGGGAAGTGTGTGTAACAGAATTCATTTTCTGATGAACAATATTATCTAAAATGTTTTTCCTATTCTTTTGCTATAATATCGACTGAATAGATTAGAAGCCCCCTCACCAATATGTAGGTACTATCTAACTAGCTAAAATGAAGTGTAGGTTATTGAAGCCCTAAGGAAAAGAAAGGGTGCTAAATCTTTCATGTCCTAACATGCCTAAGACTAGGAATGAAGTCCTTCCCAATAACATATGGACCGTACCTATCTGTGTAAAATGAACTACAGGTTTATTACGATGATTAGAGTAATACTAGCAAGAATCTTAAGTCTCTGTGACTAACAAAAAGGTCCACTTTATTATTTTGGCACCTACACTCTTCAGATGTGGAAGCCAACTGCTTGCCTCTTTTCGGTTTGCTTGAGCGGATGGGGGATGCAAAGGCTGGTAACTACAAGACTACGTTTTCTCTTGGGTTGAGGAAATAGAGTGGGGAAAAGAGGAAAATGGATGCTTTTATGGAGAAAGTATTGTTTCTCCCTGGGCAAAGTGAGGGATCATGGAGAAATCTTGTATGTCCTATAATATACAATATTTTCTTTAGAAAATTCTAAAATTATGGGCACATAATCTCTTCCCTCTCCTGTTTGTTGAAAAAGATGAACACAACACCATATTACTTTAGAGACCAGATGAGAGGAAAAATAAAATAAATGACTGTTAAATTTCCCAATTTTTTCAACAGTTACGAGGAAGACACAGCAAGAAGTGATCTTCTAAAGTGAAAATTTCCCAAAGTACCAACGAAAAGGAGAAACTGCAGAAAAGCTGCAAGAACCACAAAGACTTGGATTTTGCATCTTGCCAGAAAATCCGCACTGTTAGTAGAAGCCTGGGGTAGGGCTGGCAGGTCCTGACTCAGCAGAGAAAATGCCACCCACAGTCACTGACGGCTTCCGCAATCACGGAGCTTCCCTGTTTTCTCTGGAGGTTTCCCACAGCCAGGCCAATACCCACGTCTCTCAGATGGGAAACTGGGCTTCAGGAAAACGGAAACTAAACAAAGTTGTATAACTTTAAAAAAAAAGTTTACAATTATGATGCTTGGCTTTTTACATGGGCTTAAAGTCCATTTTCTGTTGAATAAATAATATTAACCACATATTAACCACCTAATAGTTTTAAAATTCCTCAGACAGCCATCACCATCATCATTCTGAATAGAATCTCACTTCTTTTTAAAAGATCACTGTTAAAAGATGAGGGGAAAGAGTACGATTAGAAAGAAGCAAAACTTAGTTCAAAGTCTGTTTCCATGAGGTAATGCACACTTTTAACTAATTGTCAAAGGAATCCAGACTACACTGAGATGAGGCATGAGGTTAAGGCAGGTGGCTGAAAGAAGGTAGAAACTCTCCCCCACCCACTGCCCATTGCATTACATTATTGTTGAAGCCAAGCGGCTAGACAGAAATCAATGAAAGTTTTGTTGATCTGACGCAAGAACTTGTGCACAGTGAAATGGGAGTTATATATTTTGTGCTGGAAACTGCCAGTCTCACATTAACTGCATGTATATGTGAATGTATGTAGGGGTGTGTGTGTGTGTGTGTGTGTACACAGGATGAAGCCGAACATTTGAAAGTCTTCAGAATTATTTCTGGTTAGATGTACTTTTGGATAGATTTTATCTTTTTCCCTCTAGAAGGTAATATTTCAATACAGTAATTTAGGCCTCAGAAAAGTGAAGTTGTTTTCTGTTACAATGCTTGCAAACTTAATGGTGGTTTCTAATGAAAAATAAATTTGTTCACCTAATCATAATATAAAAATGTGCAGGCTGGGCACAGTGTCTCATGTCTCCTGCCTATAATTCCTGAACTTTGGGAGGCCAAAGTGGATGAGTCACTTGAGGTTAGGAGTTTGAGACCAGCCTGGCCAACACGGTGAAACTCTGTCTCTAGTAAAAATCAAAAAAATTAGCTCTGCATGGTGATGGGTGCCTGTAATCCCAGCTACTTGGGAGGCCAAGGCAGGAGAATCGCTTGAACTTGGCAGGTGGTGGTTGCAGTGAGCCAAGATCGCTCCACTACACTCCAGCCTGGGTGACAGAGTGACAATCCATCTCAAAAAAAGAAAAAAAGAATTCGCTATCATATAATTCACTATAGTTTTCTTTAATATAAATAAAATCTGCTGTATTTGTACAAACTCAATTGTGGAAAACACTTTTCCTATTTGTTTTTATGCTGGTGAGCAAGCAGTTTGATCTCAGTAGTAACCAGACTCCAGGTGTAGAGTTCAGAACTACAAATATGTTGTACAACCTATCAGTTAAAGTTGGGCTCAGATGGCCATCCCTCCCCAAATCACAGTTTGTCTTGCTTAGTCTTCACAGTGTGAAAAAGGTGTGGCTCAGAATAAACACCAGTGGATTAAAAATGGTATCTTTTCCCGGCAGCAGTATACGTTGTGTGTATGTGAGTAGAATATTTAAAACACTTGTTCACCTGGAACTAAGCCACATGTGTAATACATTAGTGTGTGCCTGGCTTATTTCCAAGAGTATGTATCCTTATTGCCATCAAAATACCGAGGGGGCCAGCGCAAAGATACTTAAAGTTTCACCCTAGATGCAATACACAACATATATACTTCACAGTTAACAATATCATCACACTAAGCACTGTTGACTGACTAGTACTTTAAAGAAATCAGTTAGTTATTTGTGTGTCAGAAAAGAAACTGGCAGCATAGTGACACTTGCGTTAGCCTTGCTAATAATTACTTCCATTGTCTTGAAATCTCAATCAATCTACCTCTTTCCCTCTCTCCCTACATCTCTCTCATTGTCTCATTTTCTCTCTCGTTGCCTAACTGCTCTTCCTTGGATATGAAGTAGTTCAAAGGGGACACCAGGGAAGAAATTACATCCTAATGCTATCTACCAGAGTTCACTAAGAGAACTTGGGCAAGCCCCTCTATTTGACAGAGTTCCATTTATTATTTTTTTCAACTTTGTTTTGACTGTTCTTAATAGAATTACTTTTGATTCCTTGTGTTTTCCTTTTTCTAACCTTTCCCTAATTAAAAAATCTGTGTAGTGAGGACTTTATTTCTGAAGAATTTTGTAACGTTACTACACAAGAAATATATATGTATTATGCGATAATTTACAAAATGTGACGTTTTATTTAAATGTAAGCACCAAACATACTAAAGATTTCAGTGTCCAAAGTGTGCCATGTATATCTATCAGTGAAAGTTTAAAAATTTTGCCTAAATTTACATATGCAAAAAGGAACAGCAGGAAGAGAAATAACAGCTGTATGAGCATATGTGCTAATGACTATATACATACATAAGTTAATTCTTACAAGAAGACCAAAAGTGAGGTTTATTATCCCTATTTTACTGCTTCAGAAGCTGAAGCATGGTGGAAATTTAGAATGTTGCCAAAGATCACAAAGTTTATGAAAGCGGCAGGAACCAGGTTTGCCTGATGCTGAAATGCGTGCGTGTCCCTCCTCCAGCACCACACTGTCCTTATGAAAGGGCGAGACTTTTATTATATGGATGTGAAAGTGTAAGGGTACGGTTTTCACATTTGACAATATTGTATTCAGAATCCTGACCTGTTTACGTGGTCATTAAAAGTGCACATGTCCTGAGGAGGGAGGATCTCGATCCCAGAAGTTCGAGACCAGCCTTGGCAACCTAGCAAGACTGTCTAAAAATAAAAAAAAGTGCACATACTTCATCAGGAACTTCTAATTATAGAGTTTGATTTATTTTTCGATTTAATGTAAAGAAGCTTATATAGTTTCAAATAAACCTCCTGGGCCAGGCAAAGTGGTTCACTCCTGTAATCCAAGCACTTGGGAGGTTGAGGTGGGAGGATCACTTGAGCCCAGCAGTTCGGGACCAGCCTGGGCAACATGGCAAAATCCTGTCTCTATAAAAAATACAAAAGTTTGCTGGGTGTGGTGGTAGGTGCCTGTGGTCCCAGCCACTTGGGAGGCTGAGGCAAAAGAATCTCTTGAGCTCAGGAGGTGGAGGTTGCAGTGAGCCAAGGCTGTGCCACTGCACTACAGCCTGGGTGATGGGTGTGAAACCATCACAAAAAAAAAAAAAAAAAAAAAAAGGAAAAGAAAAACAACCACCAAACCAAACAAAAAAACCTCCTGAAGCCTCTATAACTTGCTTCTTTAACACACTGTATATGATAACAGTACTCAGTCAGAGAAAGGCATGTGCACCTTATTAGTGCAAACTAAAATTATACGCATATTTCTGAAGCAACTTGTTCTATGATATAAAAATGTAAGTATAGTGAATGCTTTTCAGCTTTTTTAGCACACACGCTTATACATACTTATAAAAAGTAAAATATTTTGGCACTTCTACTTTTCACAACTGTTTCTGTCTTTTCCAGTGTAACTTCTCTTAAGAATTGGTTGTCATTATGCTAACTTACTGTTTGAGACCACGGAGTGTCTTTCTGATGCTGATTGTATCACATCTAATTCCACATCAGATATTTGGAGTACTTGATTTCCCTGCCTTTTCTTCCCATTTTCCTTGCCATCTTTCTTATATCTTTGTCTTTATGTGAACATTCTCTTTATACCAAGCCAGTATTTTTCATGCCCTTGTTTCTTTTTTCTTGTGACTCTTAGCATAATTGGTCTTTTGAAAGGTTTGCTCACATCTTTTTATTTTTTTATCAATTCATATCCATCTTTCTGAATTTGACTTGTTTGAGCCTAAAAATGACTACCTATCATGGCTGCCTGACCTGATTTTTTAAACTTCTTCCTAGCACTTATTACTTGATGACATGGTATCAGGAGCAGACTGCCGTCATTGTCATCATCATCATTACCATAAACCTTACCAAGTGTGGGACCCTTGTGGGACGCATTTCTTAAATGTTCATTCATTTAATTCTCGTAACAGCTAAGCAGAAGTAGTATTACTAACCTCTATTTACAAATGAGGGACATAAGAAACAGACAGCCTAAGTAATTTGCCCAATGACATAAGCTAGTAAGCAATGGAGATGGGTTCAGAACTCAGGCAGTCTACCGCCAGAACTGATGATCCCCAACACTGTGCTATGTTGCCTTCCCCTAAATACTCCATAGTTCTCATTATGTTCTTCTGTCCAATTGATTCCCACATGCATTTTCTACCTTAATTGGACTGCAAGTTTTGTGAGGTCACAGACATTGTCTTCCAAACTTGTGTTTCTCCTGGCATCAATATAAATTTCTGTATATCCTAGGAATTTAATAATTATTGCTTGAATAAAAAATCTACAGATAAAAATGGGAGTGCATTTTTAAGATATACAGGCCACTTTCAGATATGAAGGTGAAAATATAGTGAGAATCTTGAATGCCTTAGTGAATAATTTGCAATATAATTCTAACTGCATTGATTACCGATAATGAAATGGCTGTATTAATTTCTTTGCACTTCTATTTAATAGTTCTTTACTGTCATTGTAAGCATTTGATGCATAGAATAAGCAATAAGAATACTTTCTCTTGTTTAAGACAAGCTGCTTGCATTATTTTGGCTTCTATTACAGATAATACTGTAGACATTTCAAATCCACAATGATTCGGAGGCAGTCAAATCAATATCAGCTACATAATACATAAAGGATGGATGCAAATTTTATAGCAAGGAAATTAATAATTAATTTATATCTGTTTACTGTAACAAAATTTTTTGTCAGCTTTTTCTGAAGTTTAACAATGCTTGAGCCAATATCTATAAATTATGTATAAAATATAACTGTTTAAGATAAAAATGCTACTAAAATACCTACATTATTTCAATGTTTATAAATGTTATGGAATCTATTATATGTAGTAATTTGTGCATTATTCTTTCTGTACGATAGTCTAGCATAGTTACCATAGCTCATATCACTATTACATCTAGTAATATTAATTCTTTTATTTCAGTAGTTAAAAAGAGCCAATATTTTTCATATTACAAAGGCTTTGCTGAAGAGTCAGAAGTGAATAATATAATATCAAAGGTAATAACTTCCCAAACTGAATTTATCCTGCATGGCACAAATGACTCAACAATGAAAATTTTGTTTCAAAAGTATTCATATAAAAGGCTTTGTCCCTGGAATACAGCTCTATGTGGCTCCCTATCTAGGTTGAAAATGGTTTTGCAGGGTTGTATGTCCTATTTTTCCATGCCTGCAGTAAAGATACAATATGGGAATTCAGCTTGGTAATTACTAATACACCACACAGACACAATTACACCCTGTATGCTGCATAAAGGAATCACTTGTGGTCTGCATCCATTACAAAGAGCAGTAGGGGGCCAACATGCAAGACGACAAAATGCTTTACAAGACGGAAGGAGACCAGAAGAGTCGATGTACACAGATACAAGGACCCTGATTCTTCTAGCAATGATTTAAGCCTCTTTCCATCAATTATCGTCTTTTGTCTCAAGAGTCTTATCACCAGCAGCATTACAGGAACTGAACATAACAATGCTCAGACCCGCATAACCCTATGAACTGTGCTGACATTTCCACACCCTGTTGCTATGTTTGACCTGGTTTACAGATTACTTAAGCAAAACCAAATAGAAAAAAGAAAAAAGCATTACCATTCAAAACCGGCATATATATCTATAAGGATATATATATATACACACACACACACATATATTTTTTATGCCTTATTCAGAATTCTGTTTCTTGAAAGTAAAAGCCATCCTATTCCAGAAATGCTCTTTTTCAAAGTAGTTTCTACTTCATTTTTAAAGATTAAACATGAAAATCTGCTTGAGTTAAAATTATAATTGTAAGAATGAGACTAAATATTGGTATATCAAGGGGATACAGGCCGAACAAGAGAATTTCATGTCTAAGGGAGCTAAGCTAAAATGAGTCAGCTGCTCTCTTAAGCTAGTGAGTCACATGAATAATTTTCTTACTGTGAAACTCCTTAAAGTTTTGAGTTTAATTGCAAGCAGTAAGTGGTTTTTATTATAACAGAGTTTCCTCTGTTAATTATTACACGATGTACATTATTTTACAATACTTTCATTTAAGATGCTCTTTTAAAATACATCTTACAAATATGAATTTTTAAGACCTTAGGAAAGTTAGTTATTTATGGCAGTTTGTCAGGTTCCCTCAAACAAAGCCTTGTCTTTCAGAAAATGTTTACAGCCCATGAGGAAAAAAAAAAAGTATCCTGGGGCTAAAATGTTTATTGGCACCTAGAAGTCTGAAGAGAGAGTTGGGCCTGTGGTTTTTTGAGGGCACTTTATCATCGCCCGCATTCTCAAAGGTTTCTCTGAATGAATAGAACTGGATTACTCAGCCTTCTATTCCACGCCTATTCCTCTCCATTTTCCTTGGCACGACTGAGAGCCAGGCTATTTTTAGTTAAGCAGTTTTCTATTTTTAGACAACTACCAGTTAGAAGACATTTGTTAGGGAAAAATTAAAAAAACACACACACACAAAGGGAGGAGGGAAAGAAGCTTCCTCCACATATTGTGAAGCAGCCTTCAACCTGTAACTCCAGGCATTTCAGCTGCTTTCAATCTTGGAAAAATAAAGAAAAATTCAGAGTTCAGGGTTTTAAAAATAAACCTACCCTCTGGCAAACAGAACAAAATACAACAAGCTGTTACTATGTGAAACAGTGACTACAAAAACAAAGAACATTCTCCAATGATTAAACTGCGAGAAAAGTTGAAGAACTATTAGGTTGTAAGAATGTTGCACAGGCATGTAACAATTTTCCAGCCTCTCAGCCAGATGTATCATGTTTTAGAATTTAGAAAGGGGGAAAAACAATCTCATCTGTAAAGTTAAACTAAGGATGTGGGATGCAACTTTAAGGTGGAACCTTTTATTAAGGTTAGAGGCAATTAAATTTCACTGCCTTTTTCTAACATTTGTGTTCTATGGAATTTCTCTAGAAATTATAACCATCTGTTTATAGAAAAACGATACATTAAAAAATCCAGTGCCAATAGAAAACAAAAAATAAAGGCTGCTACATATACATGCTACATATATGTGTGTATACATATGCACTTAATGTTTATATAGCCTTACATTTATTACTCACTTTTAGTTTAAATGGAAAAAAACGGTTCTCAGATTGGCTTAGCATATCAAATTCTTCTACTTATTCAAGGCCATGCCTTCACCTAAAATCTACAGTAAGATGTTTTTAGGTGCTCACAGTTGTAATTGCTTTCCTTCTCCTCTGTTAGCCCACTGTACTTTGTCTATCTCTTATTAAAGTTCAGATCATTGAGTATCATAATCACAGATGCATCACCAGTGACTAGCACAATGCTTGGCAGATAATCTTCATGTCCATCAATATCTACTGAATGAGAAAACAAATACTGTGTAGCCACCATGGACTGCTACTGGTCCTGGAGGGCTGTGAGCACAATGCTTTGCACATACACTTTATAAATACTTGTGGAAAAGAAAACAAAATCAATTTATTGATCTTTGTTAGATCTTAATTGACGTAAAATATTACAGATATTTATATAATAATACAATATTTATTTATAAATAATATAACATTAGCATAAACTGCAATAGTAAATTAAGGATTTGTGTCTTCTTGCTCTTTTGGTTAGCATTTTTTATTCTCTGACTTTTTTCTCTTGACTTTGAAAATTAACTTTTTTAAACTTCACAGTTTACAATGGGCTCTGACATCTATTATAACCTGCAATCCTCATGACAGCCCTGTGAGGAGCTCAGGGTAGATAACATTAACTCGGGAAAAACCCAAAGCCCAGCAAGGTTACATAACTTGTCCTCGGTTAGGGAATGAGAGTGTGTGAGGTTGCTATAACTGGAACGGAAATTTTAATCTCCATCTTCCCTTAAAATTTGTGGAGCTTTTAAAGTCCTATATCCTTGAAGTAAAATTTAAAAGATGAACTCTCATAACAATGCTTCAATAATATTCTTTAGGAAAAGCACTATGTAGCTTTCTTTTTCCCCCACATGAAATTAATTCAGAACAACTACAGTTAAGGAAAACCAATCGTGAAGGCTGGATGAAGATAAAATTCCGCACATGCCTAATTAAGAAAAATCAGAAGAAACCGTGTGCATGCATGATCTTTTGTTCCCTGTTGGAGAAGTTCACAAGGGACATAGCTTATTTCTACTTCCTTACTACTCATTTTTCCTGTGCCTTTTCCACTGTCTCTTCTTCCTCAGGGCAATTCCAGCCTCAGTGATCCCTCCATTTTCTCGTCTTTCTCCGCAAAATCGCATAGACTTTAACAAATCTTCTGCTCCTTGGAGTAAATGCTGACTGAGTGATTCAACTTTCCTGTTTGGGTTTCCCTGCCCTGGCTCAAGTCCTGACACACAGTAGGCATGCCATAAATGCCTGCTGCAAGAATGAAAGGTGAGGTAGCCACGTGCAACCTCTCCACTTTGCATGCCCTTTATTAGGGTGTATTTATTAACCATCATGCCGTTTATTCTTTTATTTGATTTGATTTAATTCTGAGACAGTGAATCACTCTGTCGCCCAAGCTGGAGTGCAGTGTTACGATCTCAGCTCGTTGCGGAGTCTACCTCCTGGGCTCAAGCAATTCTCCTGCCTCATCCTCCTGAGTAGCTGGGATTAGAGGCATGTGCCAACATGCCTGGCTAGTTTTTTTTTTTTGTATTTTTAGTAGACGTGGGGTTTCACCATGTTGGCCAGGCTGGTCTTGAACTCCTGACTTCAAGTGATCTGCCTGCCTTGGCCTCCCAAAGTGCTGGGATTACAGGCATGAGCCACCACTCCCAGCCCATGCCAGTTTTTGAGTGAACAAGAGCACTAGATTCACCAGTTTCATCATTTACTGTCCAACAGAGGGTTTCTTTGATAATGGACAATTACATTTGGGAGCCACTAGTCACATCTTGCAATTGAGCACTTGAAACGTGAACAGTGAGACTGAAAAACCGAACTTTTAATTTTATGTAATTAAAATTATATTTATATTTGTATAGCCACATGTGGCTAGTGGCTATTTTACAGATTAATGCAGATCTATACCTTTTGATTTGAAGTCTGGTTATATTATCCAAAGAAAATTCACATGACAGAAATGAGTTTATAATTGTAGTATAAATGCTAAATATACCATTTATTTATAAATGTGTACAGCAACTTTGAAAGGGGTTGGGTCTCTAGAACTAAACACAGAATCAGTCGTAAACTTATGTCCTATTGAAATAACTGAGAGTGAAATTGGCTTTAGATTAGTAGTAGCTCATTCATAGGGTAACTTTGGTTTTTCTATGAAATGGTTTCCTCCTTGACGTCATAGTGATGGGACTTGTGTATGATTAAAAAGTAGTATATGTGCTTTTATTTTTTGGAAAATAAAGTATCTAAGAAATTATAAAATAAGTTACCATTATTAAAATAATTTACTACTGTTAATTATTATATCTACTTTTTTGCATTTTTGTTTTTTTGAGACAGGGTCTTGCTCTATTGCTTAGGCTGGGGTACAGTGGCATGATCACGGCTCACTGCAGCCTCAACCTCTCATGCTCAGGTGATTCTCCAACCTCAGTCTCCTGTGTAGCTGGCTGTACAGGTATGCACCACCACACCCAGGGAATTTATTATTTTTATTTTTGCAGATTTGGCATCTCTGTATGTTGCCCAGGCTGGTCTTGAACTCCTAGGCTCAAGTAATCCTCCTGTCTCAGCCTCCCAAAGTGCTGTGATTAAAGGTGTGAGCCACCACGCCTGCTATAATTTTTTTTTTTTTTAATGTGAGGAAAAAACCCAAACACCCATTGTATAGTTTTACTATTTACGTTTCTTACCCTAGAACAGTAGCTCTAAATAGTTACTGAGTTTATTTACTAAAACATAAAGATAAGAGATTTAATTGATATGAAGAGGTTTTCAGAATCGAATTAACCTCCCAGCTAGTCATTAACTCTATGACCTTTAGAAATAATTGACAGAGAATTTTTTTTTTATTCATAACTTCTTCCAGGTGGTTAAATTACAGAGTAGCACAGAATACACTAAATGTCATTGAGACATGACTGGATAATATGTCAAATAGCTATAAAATGGCATATATTTCCAATAATATAATCTATTTACTTAATCTGTTGTACACATATACAGCATTTACCTAGTTACAGTCCTTTTAATGACTGAGTTTGATTAAATCTTTTCCCAGAATGTCCTATTGATTATTTTCAATAATGAAAAAGGTATGGCTACCACTACCTCTCAGCACCCACGGCACACACCCCTAACCAATCGCATCACACTTCCTGAATGTCTGGACTTGGATTCAGCATCTTCCTTAACTGTGTGTTCCAGGCAGCCAGTACCAAGTGATGGGCACCTACTAAAAAGTGAAATGTGCCAGAGTCCCACACCTCACTGGGTAGTGACGGGCCTTTTATGAACATATCACACTTCCAGAAATACTTAAGTCACTTCCTTTCAGGAATTTGTTTCACTGAATTTCAGCTGTAAGAACCTGTTTTATAGTATGATTCCAACCCTCCATAAAATTACGAAAAGGAAAGAGTCTACAGACACACTTTCAAATTCCAGGTGGAAGGAAATCATGCGTGGAAAGGGAAATCTAGATCCCTGCTACTCCACCAGCAGCATCAGCATCACTTGGTCAGAAATACAGTATCCTGGGTCCTGCCCCATAAGCACTGAATTAGAATCAGCATTTTAGCAAGATACCCTGGGGATTCAGACAGGGCCACAGGCATTTCATTTGAGACCTGTTCATCCTTCTTGCCCAGTACTGGCCAAAGCACCAACATGTTTCTCCTCTCTTCTCAGGGATCAAAATACTGTACCTTGGTCTGGAAGTCCTTTACTTTCCACCAGCAGCACAAGCAATACCTCTGCTTGGTTTCCTGTGCCTTGTAATTTAATTATTTATTTATTTTTTATGCAAAACAGTATTTATTCATTCCGGCTAACTTGAAAGATTCTCACTTTTATTATTAGAACACATAAAACCTCACCAAAGAAAAAACTGTGTATTTAAAAATTTTGTTTATGCTAATGATCATCAGTAAGTTGATATATATTGAATGTCCACAATAGGCTAGACATTGAGCTGGCAGCTGGAGGTACAGAGATGAACAAAACATCGTCATGTCCTTAAGGGAAAGGAGAGATATTTGTAATTAAAGAAAACAAAAACAAAATCCCCCAAACCAACAATGAAGAAATTAAAATAATAAACACTCCTTAATGAAAAGAGCCATCATCTTAGAATTTTGCTTTTAGGCAAGGCTCAGAATTATTCCCGATACTTCACTTTTGAATATTTCATGACTATATATTCGGTAACTTATCCTGAGGAAGTAAGAATGTTCTATACTTTGATTCTTATTTGATACCTTTTAAAGCCAATGTAACTTTTACTTGGATGATGATATCAATGGCTAGAATGGAACATTTGGTTCAAATATGCTCCTTACCACCAAGTACCATATACCATGAAATTCGTAAAATCATTAAAAATTGACAGTCATTATCCAAACTATATATTTTTCTCCTTTTATTTCCAGGTATGGTGGGAGTCAGGGGGAGAGAGATCACATGACATCTTTGGTTTGCTCTAGTTCAAGAAGGTTTATGTAAAATAACAATGGTGATGAAATAGTAATGATTAATATTGATAAAGAAATTATATTACTTATAAAAGTCTGTATTTTAAGCCCTGTCTTTTCTGCTTCTACTATTATTAAATAATTATCTGCTGACTGTGTTCATACTAATGCTTGCAAACTATTAGAGCTGTGTAATAACAGAGCCTAGAGAAGTTCAGTTTTATTGCCTCACATTATTATTTGTTCAACAATGATTATTTTCTTAATAAATGAAATGTGAAGCAGCTCTTCATGTTTACAAAACATGCAAATTAAGCAAAAGCAGTTTTTTTTAAAAAAGAAATGGCTCTTCAGATTTGATCTATAAAAATCATTGTGGTGCAGTTATGAGAGATATGAATACATTAAACAAGTTTAGACTCATTTCTTCTTTACGACTTTGGGGAACAAATAAAAATATTATTTACAAGTACTAATAAAAGTCTTTTAAAGATATATGAACAAAATTACATTAAAATTCAGGAAAATGAAAAACTATTTTAAAAACAAAATCTCTTTTTCTCCTTTTCTCTTGGATCCCTCAACATGGAAAGTTTAAATCTTGATGGAAAATACTAATACTTTGTTAATTTTTCAATACTATATATACTGAAAAGCAATTATATACTTGGCTTAACAGAGAGCAGGGCAGGCTTACTGAGTCACTAGCAGTAAGATCTGTATAATTATGTTTTATAGTAAACCTAAGAAGGATTTGTAATGTATCTCAATAATATTATTTCTCTAAATTTTTTCACAATGAAAAATTTTTCTGGAGTAATTAATTTACTAATTACGATGGTAAATACTGGTCCAATGTTGCTTCAAGTAAATTAAAAATAGTAATGACAGAAATATCATCTTTCTGTTCAGAAACTTCAAGTTAAAAAAAAAAGCAGTATACATCACCTAGGTCACATAGTTAATGCTCCCTGTCAGTCTGGACAACTCGCAGATCATAACTTTAGTGATTGACTCTGTGGTTATAGGTTGGGGGAAAGTGTGCTTTTAGTTTTATGGTAAGTGTTTAGCTCCAGATCAGAGTCTCTCAAAATGAACATTTATGCTCTGTATTACAAAATCACAGGGTACACAGTGATTCACTTCTGAAGTGACTTCTCAAATTTTATTTTGAAGAATTAATTTTGGTATAAATTTGAAAACACAAATTTGTTTAAATATCTCTCTCTTCATATTTCAGTCTAGACCAGTGCTGTCTCATAGAACTGTCTGTGATGATCAATGCATTCTGTTCTATATCTTCCCTGTTTAATTCAGTAGCCACTAGCCACATGTGGCTGTTGAATGCTTGAAATGTGGCTAACGCAACTGAGGAACTGAATTTGACATTTTATTTCATTTTAATTCATTTAAATGTAAATAGTCACATGTGGCTATTAGCTACTGTGTTGGAGAGTATGGACCAAGATTACAAGAGTGTTTTTAAATCATGCTTTCATAAACTCTATCAAATTTTAGTGAATTGTTTCATTGGGGCTATGAAAACATTTTTTCATACTTTAAATGCGCAATGTTACACCATATGATAATCACTTAGTTATATGTCTGTTTCCTGTTTGTTTATTCTATAAATATATTCTGAGGAGCTAATACTCTCTAGACCTCATGTTAAGCACTGGGAATATGATGGTGAGCAAAACGTATACAGTTCCTTGCCCTGTGGGAGTGTAGAATCTAGGGTGGGACAGGCAATTGGATAACAACTTCAACAGTGTTCTGATGGGAAAATTAGAACACACTGTAACTGTAATATAGGGAAACCACCTAACACAAGTTACAGGGGCTTCAAGGATGACTTTCCAAAAATATAAATTGGTACCTAACTTGAGTGAAGAATAAGTAACCACCAACCAGAGTTCCAGTAAGGAATCTGAAGACAAGACAGGGCTTGGAGAGACTGAAGAATGTATGTATGTCCAGTGTGGCTTGAGTATGTATGTTCAGGGTAGTAGGGGCAGGTTGAAGGCAGGGAAATTACAAAAAGCAAGGCCAAAGAGTAAGAGAAATACAGGGATCAGATCATGCATGGCCTTGTGAGCCAACTTAAGGACGGAGAGTCCTTGAGGAGCCTTAGTTATATCTGTATCTCCAGGCATTTCATAGCATATAATACAGAACAGGAATTCAACAAATTTTAATTCAATTAATGGCTAAAAGAAGGAAAATCTGCAAGTGATCAGATAAGTAAATGTGGTTTTTTCTTTTAAGAAAGTATCCTTGCATAATATGTATCTGTATAGCACACATAAAAATAATTTTATACATCTGTATATATCTTTATTATACTTCAAGTTCTGGGATACATGTACAGAATGTGCAGGTTTGTTATACAGGTGTACAGGTGCCATGGTGGTTTGCTGCACTCATCAACTCGTCATCTACACTAGGTATTTCTCCTAATGCTATCTCTCCCCTTCCCCCTGACCCCTCGACAGGCCCCGGTGTGTGATGCTTCCCTTGTTGTGTCCATGTGTTCTCATTGTTCAAATCCCACTTATGAATGAGAACATGCAGTGTTTGGTTTTCTGTTCCTGTGTTAGATTGCAGAGAATGATGGTTTCCAGCTTCATCCATGTCCCTGCAAAGGACATGAACTCATCCTTTTTTATGGTGCCATAGTATTCCATGGTATATATATGCCACATTTTCTTAACCCAGTTTATCATTGATGGGCATTTGAGTTGGTTACAAGTCTTTGCTGTTAGAATAGTGCTGCAATAAACATATGTGTGCATATGACTTTATGGTAAAACGTTTTATAATACTTTGGGTATATACCCACTAATGGGATTGCTGGGGTCAAGTGGCATTTCTGGTTCTAGATCCTTGAGGAATCCCCACACTGTTTTTCACAGTAGTTGAACTAATTTACATTCCCACCAACAGTGTAAAAGTGTTCCCATTTCTCTACAACATCTTCAGCATCTGTTCTTTCCTGAATTTTTAATGATAGCCATTCTAACTGGTGTGAGATGGTATATCACTGTGGTTTTGATTTGCATTTCTCTAATGACCAGTGATGATAAGCTTTTTTTTCATATGTTTACTGGCTGCATGAATGTCTTCTTTTGAGAACTGTCTGTTCATATCCTTTGCTCACTTTTTGATGAGATTGTTTGTTTGTTTCTCTGGTAAATTTGTTTAAATTCTTTGTAGATTCTGGATATTTGCCCTTTATCAGATGAGTAGATTGCAAACATTTTCTCCCATTCTGTAGGTTACCTGTTCACTCATATGATAGTTCTTTTTGGTGTGCAGAAACTCTTTAGTTTAATTAGATCCTATTTGTCAATTTTGACTTTTGTTGCTATTGCTTTTGGTGTTTTAGTCATGAAGTCTTTGCCCAGGCCTATATCCTGAATGGTATTGCCTAGGTTTTCTTCCAGGATTTTTATGGTCTTAGGTCTTATATTTAAATCTTTAATCCATCTTGAGTTAATTTTTGTGTATGGTGTAAAAAAGGGGTCCAGCTTCAGTTTTCTGCATATGGCTAGCCAGTTTTCCAAACACCATTTATTAAATAGGGAATCCTTTCCCATTGCTTGTTTTTGTCAGGTTTGTCAAAGATCAGATGGTTGTAGATGTGTGGTGTTATTTCTGAGGTCTCTATTCTGTTCTATTGGTCTATATATCTGTTTTGGTACCAGAACCATGCTGTTTTGATTACCGTAGCCTTATAGTATGGTTTGAAGTCAGGTAGCGTGATGCCTTCAGCTTTGGTTTTTTTGGTAAGGATTGTCTTGGTTATACGAGTTCTTTTTTGGTTCTATATTAAATTTAAAGTAGTTTTTTTCTACTTCTGTGAGGAAAGTCAATGGTAACATGATGGGAATAGCATTGAATCTATAAATTTCTTTGGGTAATATGGCCATTTTCACGATACTGATTATTCTGATCCATGAGCATAGAATGTTTTTCCATTTGTTTGGGTCCTCTCTTATTTACTTGAGCAGTGGTTTGTAGTTCTCCTTGGAGAGGTCCTTCACACCCCTTGTAAGTTGTATTCCTAGGTATTTTACTCTCTTTGTAGCAATTGTGAATGGGAGTTCACTAATGATTTGGCTGTTTGTCTGTAATTGGTATATAGGAATGCTTGTGATTTTTGCACATTGATTTTGTATCCTGAGACTTTGCTGAAGTTGCTTATCAGCTTAAGGAGACTTGGGCTGAGATGATAGGGTTTTCTAAATATGCACTCATGGTCTTCTGCAAATAGAGACAATTTGATTTTCTCTCTTCCTATTTGAATACCCTTTATTCCTTTTTATTGCCTGATTGCCCTGGCTAGAACTTCCAATACTATCTTGAATAGGAGTGGTGAAAAGAGGGCATCCTTGTCTTATGCTGGTTTTCAAAAGAAATGTTTCCAGATTTTACCCATTCAGTATTATATTGGCTGTGGGTTTGTCATAAATAGCTCTTATTATTTTGAGATACATTCCATCAATACCCAGTTTATTGAGAGTTTTTAGCATAAAGGGGTGTTGAATTTTATCAAAGGCCTTTTCTGCAGCTCTTGAGATATTATGTGTTTTTTGTCACTGGTTCCATTTATGTGATGGATTACATTTATTGATTTGTGTATGTTGAACCAGGCTTGCATCCCAGGGATGAAGCTGACGTGACTGTGATGGATAAGCTTTTTGATGTGCTGCTGGATTTGGTTTGCCAGTATTTTATTGAGGATTCCTGCATTGGTGTTCATCAGGGATACTGGCCTGAAATTTTCTTTTTTTTGTTATGTCTGTGCCAGATTTTGGTATCAGGATGATGTTGGCCTCATAAAATGAGTTAGGGAGGAGTCCCTCTCTTTCTATTGTTTGGAATAGTTTTAGAAGGAATGGTACCAGCTCCTCTGTGCAACTCTGATAGAATACAGCTGTGAATCCATCTGGTCCTGGGCTTTTTTGGGTTGGTAGGCTATTAATTACTGTCTCAATTTCAGAACTTGTCATTGGTCTATTCAGGGATTCGAATTCTTCCTGGTTTAGTCTTGGGAGGGTGTATGCGTCCAGGAATTTATCCTCTTCCTGTAGATTTTCTAGTTTATTTTCACAGAGCTGTTTGTAGTATTTCCTGATGGTAGTTTTTATTTCTGTGGAACCAGTGGTGATATCTTCTTTATCATTTTTTATTGTGTCTATTTGATTCTTCTAGTTTTTCTTCTTTATTAGTCTGGCTAGTGGTCTATTTTGTAGATATTTTCAAAAAACCCGCTCCTGGATTCACTGATTTTTTCAAGGGTTTTTTTGTGTCTCTATCTCCTTCAGTTCTACTCTGATCTTAGTTATTTCTTGTCTTCTGCTAGCTTTTGAATTTGTTTGCTCTTGCTTTGCTAGTTTTTTTCAATGTAATGTTAGGGTGTCGATTTTAGATCTTTCCTGTTCTCCTGTGGGCATTCAGTGCTATACATTTCTCTGTAAGCAGTGCTTTAGCTGTGTTCCAGAGATTCTGGCATGTTGTGTCTTTATTCTCATTGGTTTCAAAGAACGTATTTATTTCTGCCTTCATTTCATTATTTACTCAGTAGTCATTCAGGAGCAGGTTGTTCAGTTTCCATGTAGTTTTGCCGTTTTGAGTGAGTTTCCTAATTCTGTTCTAATTTGATTGCATTGTGGTCTGAGAGACTGTTATGATATCAGTTCTTTTGCATTTGCTGAGGAGTGTTTTATTTCAAATTATGTGGTCAATTTTAGAGTAAGTGTGATGTGGTGCTGAGAAGAATGTTTATTCTGTGGATTTGGGGCGGAGAGTTCTGTAGATGTCCAATAGGTCCACCTGGTCCTGAGTTCCACTCCCGAATATCCTTGCTAATTTTCTGTCTCATTGATCTGTCTAACATTGACAATGGGGTGTTAAGGTCTGCTACTATTATTGTATGGGAGTCTAAGTCTTGACTCTATCCAATTTGCCAGTCTGTGTCTTTCAATTGGGGCATTTAGCCCATTTACATTTAAGATTAATATTGTTATGTGTGAATTTTCTCCTAACATTATGATGCTAGCTGGTTATTTTGCCTGTTCACTGATGCAGTTTATTCATAGTGTGATCGTCTTTACAATTTGGTATGTTTTTGCAGTGGCTGGTACCAGTTTTTCCTTTCCATATTTAGTGCTTCTTTCAGGAGATCTTGTAAGGCAGGCCTGGTGTTGACAAAATCTCTCAGTATTTGCTTGTCTGTAAAGGATTTTATTTCTCCTTCACTTATAATTAGACTGGCTGGATATGAAATTCTGGGTTGAAAATTCTTTTCTTTAATAGTGTTGAATATTGGCCCCCACTCTCTTTGGGGCTGTAGGTTTTCTGCAGAGAGATCCGCTGTTAGTCTGATGGGCTTCCCTTTGTAGGTAACCTGACCTTTCTTCTGGCTGCCCTTGACACTTTTTCCTACATTTCAACCTTGGTGAATCTGACAATTATGTATCTTGGGGTTGCTCTTCTTGAGGAGTATCTTTGTGGTGTTCTCTGTATTTCCTGAATTTGAATGTTGGCCTCTCTTGCTAGGTTGGGACATTCTCCTGGATAATATCCTGAAGAGTGTTTTCTGATTTGGTGTTCCAAATGAGGAACACCAATCAAACGTAGGTGTGGTCTTTTCACATAGTCCCTTTTCATTCCTTTTCATTCCTTTTTCTTTAATCTTGTCTTCATGCTTTATTTCACTAATCTGACCTTCAATCTCTGATATCCTTTCTTCTNCTTTTCACATAATGTCATATTTCTTGGAGGGTTTGTTCTTTCCTTTTCACTCTTTTTTCTTTAATCTTGTCTTCATGCTTTATTTCATTAAGTTGATCTTCAATCTCTGATATCCTTTCTTCCACTTGATCGATTCAGCTATTGACACTTGTGTATGCTTCACAAAGTTCTTGTGCTGTGTTTTTCAGCTCCATCAGATCATTTATATTCTTCTCTAAACTGGTTATTCTAGTTAGCAATTTCTCTAACCTTTTTTCAAGGTCTTAGCTTCCTTGTCCTGAGTTAGAACATGCTCCTTTAGCTCAGAGGAGTTTGTTATTACCCACCTTCTGAAGCCTAGTTCTGTCAATTTGTCAAACTCATTCTCTATCCAGTTTTGTTCCCTTGCTGATGAGGAGTGGTGATCCTTTGGAGGAGAAGAGGTATTCTGGTTTTTGGAATTTTCAGCCTTTTTGTGCTGGTTTTTCCTCATCTTCATGGATTTATCTACCTTTGGTCTTTGATGTTGGTGACCTTCACATGGGGTTTTTGTGTGGACACTCTTTTTGTTGATGTTGATGCTACTGATTTCTGTTTGTTAGTCTTCCTTCTAACAGTCAGGCCCCTCTGCTCTAGGTCTGCTGGAGTTTGCTGGAGGTCTCCATGGATAGTAGACCTCCAAAAAACTCCAGCAGGCTGGAGTATCACCAGCGGAGACTGCAGAACAGCAAAGACTGCTGCCTGTCCTTTCCTCTGGAACCTGGGTCCCTAGACTGGCACCTGCCAGATGCCAGCTGGAGCTCTCCTGTATGAGGTGTCTATTGACACCTGTTGGGAATTGTTTCCCAGTCAGGAGGCACAGCAGTCAGGGACCCACTTGAAGAGGCAGTCTGTCCCTTAGCAGAGCTTGAGCACTGTGCTGCGAGATCCGCTGCTCTCTTCAGAGCCAGGAAGCAGGAACGTTTAAGTCTGCTGAAGCTGCGCCCACAGCTGCCCCTTCCCCCAGGTGCTCTGTCCCAGGGAGATGGGAGTATTATCTATAAGCCCCTGAATGGGCTGCTGACTTTCTTTCAGAAATGTCCTGCCCAGAGAGGAGGAATTTAGAGAGGCAGTCTGGCTACAGCAGCTTTACATCTATATTTTTATAAGTATAAAATTAGAAGCTAATTAGATATAATGAATGCTCAAGTAAAGTAGACATATTTTCACATTTACATCCATTTCCAAATTTTGTGATACTGAGCTTGTAAGGATGTTTAGTTCTGCTATTTGCTGCATTTGCTTTTCAACAAAAATTGTACTCAGTAATTTTCACCAAACTATGTAAGGGCACTTAGCTTGTTGATAACTTTCATCAGCATTGTGTAGTTATACAAGTTATAAACTATTTTAAGGTTATTCCCATCCCAATTTAGGCTTTAATTATTACTGTGCAGAAAACGTTTTGCTGCAGCAACTGTTTCTAAATAAAAACAGAAGTCAGGATTCAGGTGACAGCAAATTTGATTTAAAATAAGTAAAATTTCAGATAAATATCCCCTCTCTCTCTCATCTCTCATCTTCTCTGTGTCTCCCCCCACCTTTTTGTCTCTCTCTCTCTCTTTCACACACACACACATTCTTGTCTCTAAAAAGAAAAGTCAATCATCCTCTATTGAGAGAGCTGTGAATCAAAGTTTTCTTCTGCGGGAGCTACATCCAGCTCTGAATTTCCTAGAGAGCAGCAAAGGGTCTTGTGTTTTATTCCCCTTCCACACTTAATCACTGGAATGTGGGCCCAGACTGAATGAGTAGCTCATTAGAATCACTGAGTTCACTGAGGGGATGAGAGATTCCTTCCTGGCTGGGTGCTAAGTGATACTCCCATATGGGTTTTGTGGTTTCAAAACATGTGCTGGATATGGAGGTAACCTATCTGGGAGAGTCCTGTCACTCCAAGGATCACCTGGAATGCTCTGGCAAAATACCTGACCTGGCTGAATGAGTTCTGTTGAATTGTTTAGCCTATGCTTTCATTTCAGCAGCTTATACTGCATTAATGAGGTTATTGTTCCTTTGCCGTCCAATTTCTTCCAAGCTGATTTTTGCATATATGTTTTATATCCTTAACAAGAATACCTGTCTCCTGCTGTTTCAGAGTCTCTTTCACAGTGCTGAGCAGCAGTGGAGCTTGCTAAATCATTGCTAAGTGAAGCAATAGCCTGTAAGCATGTCCTATGGGATCTGCATCTTCAGATCATCCTGAAGTACTCAACAACCACATCTTCTTCCAGGAATAGGGCCCTACATAAACCGGTAGGGTTTGCTCTCTTAGACAGCTAAGAGAGCGAGGAGTGGAACTAGCGAAGAAGCAGTGAAGGGGGCAGTTCCTTAATGCTACCAGATTCCCAGCTGAATTTCAAGAGTCTCAGAAGCCAGCATTTTGGGTAAATATCCCAGCATGCTTGTTACAGAGTTAAGTAAAATGGACTTTCTTCAAAGGAAGTGCTTTTAATACAATAACTGTTTTTGTTTTTTTAACCAATAGATTAAAAATTTAACACATTTACTAAATCTGGCATATTTATATATTGAATCTAAACAGATATTCAAGCTGCATTATAATATAATAATAATAAAAAAAAGATCTCAGTCTGTCTGTTAAGCCTTTGTGAGTCTTTGTGCCATTGTTGCAGTAGTGCTAATTATCAAGCAAAGACATGATAATTATGCAGAGCTTTTTAGCTAGAAGAAGGAATCTTGTTCAACACCCACACACTGCACAATTTCCTATGACCCTTTAGCAGTACTCTGGTATGGCCCAGAAATTTGTATTTCAGTTCAAATGTTGGAAATTATATTATTTCTCTCTCTCCCCATACCTTTTCTTCTTGTGAGTAAACTGTTTTCAGAAGGTTAAGGGAGAGGGGTAATGGTCCAAATGGGAAATATAAAACTAATGACCCTTCGTGAAATATATCATGCTCCTCATTAAACTTACTCAGTTAAATGTATTCCATTAAATTAAGAAAAATAGGATTTAAAATTTTACCCAGGAGTAGTAAACGATCTTAACTTTCAACTTTATGTTAGATTCATTCAAAGAATGAATTCAAGTCCCCGATGTATCACAGGTCTTTGGCCTCTAACACAATTTATGTACTAGTGCTGCAGAGGTTTTCAAATTTAGTGTGTCTAAGAATCACTTGGGGAACTTTTTATAAATGCAACTTCCAATCCAGATGCCCTCTTCTCCACTAAGTATCCTAATTTCAGTGATCAGCACTTTGAAAAATACTCCATGCAAAGGTGATGTCAATTTTATCAAACTTAGCGGTCCCACCTTACTTCTTTTTCCATGATCTCTGTTATTACTAAAATGTGGAAAAGCCAAATATGTGAAGAATGAGTGATTCAGGGAGTTGAACAGGATGGACCCACAATGTGTTAGACTTCCAAGTTAAGTTCATCCAAATAATTGAGCCATTGAATCTCTAGATTTGGCCCAAGAGCCTCGAAGTTTCTTTTGGAGAGATTCAGAGATTTAACTATTGTTGTTAAGAAAATGGAGCCGGTGCTTTACTCTTGTTTTACAAGTACCACTTTTAAAAAAATTATACTCTTGCAAAGCACTATGAAATTCAATGCCTTCATTTTTGAGATGAGAAAACTTCAGCCCAGAGAGGTACTCAACTCACCACACAGCACAAAAGTGCAAGACAAGGATTCAAAACAAAACCAATAAGTCTTAACGCGGGGCTCTTTTTGTGGCTTTTAAAGAAGTCTGACTTTCAAATATCTACCTGTCAAAAAATATAAAGTTCTCATACAATACATGAAGTGGGTTTTCTTTTTGTTGTTGTTATTAAAGAGACAGGGTCTCGCTCTGTCACTCAGACTGGAGTGCAGAGGCACAATCGAGGCTCACTGCAGCCTTGACTTCCTAGGCTCAAGCCATCTTCCCGCCTCAGTCCCCCAAGTAGCTGGGACCACATGTGCACACCACTGCGCCTGGCTAATTTTTGTATTTTTTGCAGAGACAGAGTTTTGCCATGTTACGCAGGCTGGTCTCAAACTCCTGAGCTCAGGCAATCCACCTACCGAGGCCTCACAAACTGTTCGCATTATAGGCATGAGCCAGCACACCCAGCCAACATATGAAGTTTTAAGTTGCCTTCAAGTGATATAGTGTATTCCTAAGAAAAAGTCCCAGAAGATGAATTTTCTAGGTTTTAAATTCCTTTAAGAAAGCAAATTTTAGAAGTCAACATATTTTCAATTGGCTCATTATGGTTCTACTGCATTTCACATGACATTAAGGACTAGAACAGTTCTAATCTAATGATAAATTGCAACTCAAATTCTTGTTACCCTGACTTTTGTTATAATGGTTTTTGTAATGAGATGGAGTTTTGAGTAAACAGTTGTTTTGTTTTTTGAATTTATTTTATATATGTATTAGTACATACACACACACACACACACACACACACACACACACACACACGCACCAATGAGATCTGACAACTAACTAGTTCTGTTTGCCTTCATATTTTTGTACTTTCACACTTATATGTATATGTGAATAAAAAACCTATCTGAAATACATAGGTAAATTGTATCAGTGATCTTAAATTTCAAGATCAAGGCAAGCACACAATTCAAATTATCAATGAAAAACTAAAATGATGCATAGTATTTTAACCACATATCACACTAGGTCTATTTATCATTCACTTTTGTTTCTCTGAAATTATTTCCTTGGCCTTGTTAGGCAAAAATAAAATAAAATAATCAGCTCAATACTTCTCAAAAACTTTCAAATAAAAACAAAAAAAAATGAGAATAAGTCTTAGACAATTGTAACAGGTAAAAGGGAGATGGATGTGGGAGGCACATTAATTTGATCAGGATTAGCACTACATTTTCTCACAGTATGGAACCGGTCTAAGGAATGGCATGAATGACGTGTACTCTGGCAAACGGACTCTTGAGTATGTACTTTTGAAACACTTTCTTTTCATTCTGAGAAAGCAGGCACAATATAGAGAAGCCAGAGTAGACAAATAGATGAAGAAAACAGGCAGATGGGAACCATTCTTATTATACCTCTTTTTTTCTTGGTTTCGTAGTCTTAGTCATTGCTCATGAAGGGTACTACAAGTATTTAAAAGGATAGATGCTGAAAACGTTTAAAAAGTTTCAGCCAAAACTGTATGGTATGTTACTTATGCTAACACATCCAAAACATTTTTGACTTTCAACATCATGCTAATTTATTTTTGGCACAATAAAACAATTTTTTAAATATGACATTGATTAAATACTGAGCTAACATTTAGAAATTCATTTTCATCTGATTTCTGATTCTGTGTAAATTAACAGTTTTCCCTGATATATAAAATGATATAATTTTTAGGAAAAAACATTTCTAGGAGAAAAATTGCCTTTACTCCTTCAGCAAGAAAGCATTCAGAGTAATGAATTAGAAAGAAGAGACATAAATGGAAAAACTGAAAGTGTATGGCTGAGGTGAGTTCATTTTTTAATACTTTTTTTTTTTTTGAAGATGCCGGTAAACTATTACATACCTAAAAGAAATGATAAGAAGTGTCTAAAATGTGGATGAGCTATTCTCTGGTCAGAGTTTCTAACCATGGTGTCTTGATACGAAGCTGTGGACAATGATCACTTGCAAAAGATGGGCCAAATCATTTGACACTGGTACTCGATTTCTGGCAAGGACCAGATCCTACATGGTCTCTATCATCATATCACTCTAACTTTTGAGGGGAAGGGAAAAAGTGGAGTAAGAGTTGAGATAGATAATAATCCTGGAACTATGAACGTGTGTGTGGCGGGGGAGGTCTAAATACCCCGCGGCTTGTGTAGGGCTGGGGCTCACCACGTATGCTCTCTCACCTCCACGATGTCTGAGTTTGTCCGGCTCTCATGCGGCTCATTGTACTCCGTGTACTTGAGAAGCACTTTGTCCATATCGGTGCTGGCATACTGGAACAGCTTGTTGGTGCTGTTGAAGATGATCAGTGCAATCTCGCAGTCACACAGCACGCTCAGCTCATAAGCCTTCTTCATCAGCCCAAATTTCCTCTTTGTAAATGTCACCTGGAAAACAGAAAGCAGCCGAGATTTTTAAAAAAGTATTCATGCATGTGTGGTTTTTTCTCTTCCTTCACAAAACAATGGTGTGTAGTTGTCAGAGCCCTTAGGCACTAACACATTTAGAAAGAAAACAAATAAATCTAAAATTAAGTTCTGCTTATCATTTGAAAATGTGTGATTTCTAGCTTGTTGCTGAATGTAAAGCTGTAAATGCAAGATTTAATGAAGGGAATTTTAATGAAGGTGACCAGGGAACTGGTCATGTTTCTTTGAGCAAGTTTAAGATTAAAAAAAAAAAAATTAAGTTCAGCATGGTTAACATCTTCCACAATTAATAATTAGTTTGGAGCTTGTTTCTGACTATTTGAAGAGTGGATATGACATTATGAACTTAGCATTTTAGGTCTGTGTTCAAAAAAGTCTTAAAATTGTTTAGTCTCATGTCATTTAATTGAAAACGCTTGAAGGGATATGACAGTGCTCTCAGACAATGTTGTATTCTTTTTTTTTCCTTTTTTAAAAATATATATATATATATTATTGAGTTTTAGGTTTTGGGGTGCATGTGAAGAACATGCAAGATTGTTGCATAGGTACATACATGGCAATGTGGTTTGCTGCCTTCCTCCCCATCACCTGTATCTGGCATTTCTCCCCGTGTTATCCCTCCCCAACTCCCCACCCTTTGCTGTCCCTCCCCTTGTTCCCAGCCACAGACCTCAGTGTGTGATGTCCCCCTCCCTGTGTCCATGTGTTCTCATTGTTCAACACCCTAGAAACCCAATAGGGCATTGGGAAGTCCTTAGCCATAATACTCTTAGGGTTTTGGTTTCATTTTTCTGCCTATCTTTCTTCTCTCAGGCCAGAAACTGTATTGCCAATGCCACCTTTTTTTTCCTTTTAATCTAATATATTACCAAGATCCATAATTTCTTTCTCAAAATATTTCTTAGGTTCACACTTATTTCCCAGGCGACTCTATCTCTCGTGTCCTTATCACTTCAATTTTAGACAGCCTAGCAGCTTCCTGTCCTAGATGATCTCCCTGCCTGGAATCATTCCTTCCTCAATTCATCTCAAACTGCAAAGCCTCACTCTTCTTGCTGTCTTTTCTCCTGATGAGCTGTCTACAACAGCTCCCTCTCCCTAGCTTTGAAAACTTCCTACCTGCCAATCCTACCAAATATAAAAATATATCTCACTCTTCCCAATTTCAGCCCTCTATTAATTAAACTACAGCTTGTCGCTCTGGTCTGGCTGAAAAGGCATGAGCATTCTTAATTATAAACCTTTATATGGTCCAGTGTTCCCCAGCAGGTATTCTGTAGAGTACTGATCCTATAAAATACTCCTTAAGAGAAAAGTTCAATGACCCAATAGGTTTGGAAAATAAGGGACATTGGTATATTAAAGGCTATAAACGTTTTAAACTTTGTTCAACCTGCTTTTGAAACCCATTGCTGACAGATCGTTTGTTTCTTTGCATGTTTTTTTATTTTGAGGAGTACTTCCTATCACTCTTCAGAACTAGGTTTTTGAGGCACATATTCTGGGAAAAGCTAATTTACTTAATTAAGCTATTGTTTTCAGAAGGAACCATTTAAGCTTTTTTCTTACCTTCAAATCCAACCCACCTTGTAGAGGTCAGCTCATTTTATCTACCACGGATTTGCGTGTAATTCCTAATTGCATATTCCTACCCTTCAGATTTCTCTTTGTCTCCAGACACCCTAATGTATGTCCTCTAGTTAC
This sequence comes from Cebus imitator, assembly GCF_001604975.1. NCBI lineage: Eukaryota > Metazoa > Chordata > Mammalia > Primates > Cebidae > Cebus > Cebus imitator. The sequence continues at coordinate 9,380,392 of NW_016107331.1, forward strand.
ACACCTGTCTTAACATCCTGGAATCTCAACGCCTCCAGAGCTCAACCTCATTATCTCCAGTCTAGAATCTGTTGCCCCTTTCGGAATCCCTATCTCACTGTAAACTCAGTTATCCAAACTGGAAACCTCAGAGAGAACGTCCCCCTGCCTTCTCCCACTCCCCATCCTCCCCCACGCGTAAATAGATTTATGTTGGCAGAGACTGTGGGCTAGCAGACAGAAAGCCTGACCTCCCAGCCTTCTCGTTCCTCCACATTTTGTTAATTATTGTTTTACTTATTACCTTTTATTTTTCCTAAATGTTATTAATCACATTTTATATTTTCAAACATGCAAAATAAACACAAAAATATTCAAAATATACCAAATAAAAAATATACAAAACTGCGTATATTTTTCTGTGAGATCTGTTTAACCTCTCTTCCACTACAGGACATGTCCCACAGGGGCATATGCCGTCTTTATTTTGCTCACTCCTGTATCTCCATTGCCTAGACCAGTAGAGATGTGCGGCATACGGTAAAACTCTGTGGTCTAAAAACCTGATGGGGAAACTACTATGAAGTCTTTAGAAACATGCAAGTTGATGTATGTTATATAGGTGGTAAATTTTCCCAAGAAAATTTTGTAACAACTCATACACAAAACTTTTTAACAACACGTCTATTCTTTACTTAATAATAATTATATTGTTTTATCACATTGGCATTGAAGGTAGCATGGTAGAAAGCAAAGAACACAGGGTTTGTATTCAAAGAACCCTAAATCCGAATGCTGAATTTGTTAGTCTTGCAAAATTCACTTAATTTCTTCTTCTTCTT
>NW_016107331.1:9381247-9545883 GCF_001604975.1 Cebus imitator
TTTGAGACAAGGTCTCCTCATCACCCAGGCTGGAGTGTAGTAGCACTGCTATAGCTTATTGCAGCATCCGCTTCCCAGGCTCAAATGATCCTCTTGCCTCAGCCTCCTGAGTAGCTGGAACTACAGGCATGCACCAACATGTCTGGCTTTATCTCTCTGTTTTTAAAAAATTTTTAGTAGAAATCAGGTTTCCCTAATCTGCCCAGGCTGGTCTCAAACTTCTGAGCTCAAGAAAACCTCCCACTTTAAGCCTTTCAAAGTGCTAAGAATTACAGGCATGAGCCACCCTGCCTGGCCTCACTGAATAAAGTTGAGTTTGATTTTTCACATCTGTAAAACAGAGATTTATACCTAGTCTTAGGGCTGTGGTGAGATTGTATCCAATAATGTATGCACCGTATCGAGTATAATGCTTAGAGTAGGTACTCAATAAATATTACTTCCCACAACTTTCTTAGTTAACAGAAAAAGAACTAGCAAAATATGCTTGTCTTGGTGATTTGAAGAGTCTACCAATTATGGCTGAGGATGTTATTATGATTGATAGAAAGATAAAGCTGAGCTATCGAAAGATAAAGCTGAAGTGATCATCCTTTGGAAAATAAGGTATTTACTAGCCCATATCAGCTAGTCAATATTTTCGCAGTTACGTTACTAACATTTCAACTTGGATAATGCTTCTTTGTTGTAACTGTCAGTGTCTTACCTTCTGTTTCATCTTTATTGATTATCTTTCTAAAGTACTTATGATAAAACATACCTAGTGTTTTATTTTCATATCTGATTATATTACTTTAGAAATTTTTATTCTGTTTTATTCAGATGAGTCATAATTGATATTAAGGATGGGCTGAAAAGTGTCTTTTTGGAATGAATAAACAAACATAATCATTAATTACATAGAGCTGTACTAAATATCTTTTAATATTTCTTTTAGATGCAATTTTGATATGAAACTATACCTGCATATCGGTATTTTATTTAGTAAAATAGGCTACAGAACACATTCAATATAGAAGGCACTAATCCAGACTACTTTCATATCTCTAAAACCACTTTTAATCAGACTTCATGACCACAAACTGTATGTGGAATGTCTCAACACAATACGGTTTCTGTTGTACTCAAACCTCAGAATTCTGCACATTACAACACTCACGATCAAGTACGTTTCAGTACAGATATATCATTAAAGCCATTATTTGTGTTTACTTTCAGTACTCCTCAATTTTTGTGTAACCAAATAGACTGCTAGATAATGCATACTTATTTAATAATACCCGTCAAAGAAGTAAGTGAAGATAGCTTCTTTTGCAATTTAAAACTGCAAACTGAAATGATAACTGTATGAAAGCATGCAAGAAAGTATCTTCAAAATCTACTCTTAATTGCTCTAAATTTAATTCTGCATTGTGTTCATATTCTTTATAGCATACTCAAAATGTATTTTATAATGCTTTTTCTCATTGTTCATAGTTAGATAAAATTATTTTTGAGCATTAGGCTTTCTAAAGAGATCTGGGATATTACTCTTCATTTAAAATATGCCACTCAATGACAAAGATTTCAATTCTGAGCTTTTATACTTAAATAATGCATTGTGATGATTACATTTTTCTTAACTTGATAATAGTTTGTAATGGGGACAAGTCCATATTTCCTTTTAAATAGCATATTTGGAACCTTAGGTGAGGCAGAAAGAGGCTATTACAGTAGTTAGGCAAAGAATCGCTTTTTTCCAATGTTTACATCAGTCAACATGTTATTAAATTAAACAGGCTTAATATGTGATATAGCATAGAAAGCAGAGCTGCTCTGTAAGTTTTTTATTTTATTCTTTTTTTTCTTTATCTTTTTGAATCTTTAAATAGCCCCAAATGTGATGATGATATGTTGTTTTATAGTGGTCCTGAGTTTTAAATCCTAGCATAAGATACCATATATCTTATGTTGATAATGGCTCTAGAACCTAATAGGTATGAAGAAAAACAGAAAAAATTAGAATGGAGCACTCTCTGCATATCAAACATTATGCTAACAATATTTATTGAACATTCCCTACATCAGACATTTGTGCTAGGTACTGTGGCTTCCATTACATAAAATAATATCTCCCTTGTTCATATCACTTCCTTGTGGCTGGAGAAAAAAGTCATTTAATTCCATAATGCTTGAAAGGAGGGTTCTTTATTTGGAACAAAATGCATGACTTGGCCAATAGAGTTTATTTTCAGTCATGTCTAATAATCTGAATTCATATTTTATCTAGAGTTGGGTGAATTCAGTTTCTGTTTTCAGACCAACTTTTTCTCTAGACTGAGCTAGAAAAATAATAGTAGATGTTAATTCAGTCAAGATGAGTATGAACTGAAATCTACCTTACTGGTTGTTTCTAATCTTGTACCTGGTGAAAGCTGATTGTGGTATTACTCCCATCTCTCCCTTTCCACCTGGCCACTGGCATGCTCCCATCATGCTGCAAGGCTTAGTTTAAATGCCAACAACTGTCTTTGAGGCTTTCCTTGTTACATTCAGATAAAACTCATTCCTTTCTCATTGTAGTCCTCCAGCACTTTTTACAAATCTTTATTATCAGACTTACTCTACTATTACAAAGTTGGTTGCAGATGAGTTTTCCCTTCTGCCAGATTTGAATTCCCCAAAATCCTCCCTCAAGCCTCTCACAGACTCTGACCAGGGGCCATTCAATGAACCTTTGCTGAATGAGTGGAATGTGGAATGGAAATACTCTGTTTTGAAATCTGAATGTTTCAATGTAATTTTATGTTAGAGTAGATGCTTTTTTACTTGCCTTTTAAATAATTTAATCTCTCAAAAATAAGAGATTTGGGACACATACACGTTTATTTTACTACAAAGTTTACCTTATTAGTTACATAAATCTTAAGATAAAGTAATTCTACCATCTTGGAATTTATAATAAAGAAGGTAAATGATGTCTGGAGAGAAATATATATATATGTAAATATGCTGTAGACTTCAAGAAAGATATACTTCAAAAAGTTCAGAGAAAAGTTTTTTCTTTTTTATCCCTAGCCTGAATGACTCATGCAAGATGAAAAAGTCTGAAGACAAAAATTTAATTTTATAATCACAGGATACAGAGAGAATGGGGGTGATCCATGGGTTCAGGATGACTGAGTTTGTTCAGCAAAAATGTACTGAACTTTCTGATGAGTTCCGATTTTCAAAGAATAAGCATTCAGAAAAGTGATGAAATCCTTATGCACAATTTGAGACTGGGTGGTAGTAATTTCACTGCTTTAAATATGGCTGATGAACTATAATTAATTAGGCTGACTTAATTGACCAATGTTAAGTTTAATGGAAAGTCTCTAGTAAAGTGCCATGGAGTTCAGTACTCTTCCCTTCCCAGGCAACATTAATTTAGAAGGGGATATAGGAAGGCAGGCTTATTAGATCTGCATGCAACATAAATCTGGGTGCTTGAGCAAACTCAATAAGTGACAGCCTCTCTATCTATAACTCCTCTACAGTCTTCAGAAAGCTGGGTTACAATCAAGATGAATCAAATGCAGGTAATTTGAAAGTCCACATTCGCATTTTTAAAAAACAATGACAAAAGCTCAGGTTGGAGAAAATTATGGAATTTTGGGAAAGGATCTAAAGTTACAGTATTCTGTAGTGGTAATTACTTATCCTAGTGATCTTATTGTTTGTCAGAGCCATCTTTAGTAGTGTATTCAGTTCTGAGGGTTACATCTTAGAAGGCGCTGACAAAATTAGAACACCTATAGGATGGTAAACAGACTGATTATGTAGGGTTGGAGAACAATTTTGCATGAGCAACCATTGAGAGAATATGGAATGTATAACTCAGAAGAAAATAGAATTATATGTGAAATGCTAAACATTTTCTAAGGTTTGAGCATTATGCCTATGTGAAGAGGCACATGGTTATTGTATTTTGCTCTGTAGAGCAAAATTAGAAAGCATTGTTGAAAATCATTAAGAGGTTCAAAACAAGGGAAAATCTAGTGAAGAGAACTGCCTAAGAGAGGACCTAGTCTCACCAAGCAGGAAGCAGCTCATTTCTGAATATATTCAGCTGCATATCAAGGAGGGTCTAGAAGGGGTTCCTGAATTAAGCAGGAAGTTGAGCTAGAGAACTTTAAAATATTTATTCTAATTTTTAGATGTTCTTAATCTATGCTTAGGTATCATAGAGTTTTGAGTTAAGAGTGAATAGTAATACAGTTCAACAAGCACGCACCCTACAGAATGGCCTATGTTTTAATTACTCAATCCCACCAATACATTATCATTATTGCCTCTAATTTCCACATTTCAAGAAATAAAACAGCTTTTTGTAGCTAGAAGAGACGTAAGAGACTGTAAAGAATTTGAGGAGACCATATTAAATGATGTATTGAAAATGCAAAGAAAAATAATTATCCAGATTGATAACATAGAAAATTCATATTATTAAAGAAATTTTAAAGAAGCAGGATATATGCATCATAACTGGGCAGGGTAATATAGAAAGAAAAGCGTTAAGAATTGAAAATCAAGTCCTGGCTCTGCCTTTTACGAGCTGTGTGCCCTTGGGTAAATTGCTTAACTTACCGGAACCCCAGTTTCCTCACTTGGAAAATGGAGGTAATAATAGGCATCAAATAGAGTTTTATGAGAGGTCAAGTAAGGGAGATAATACAAGTGTAAATAACTTGTTGACTGTGAAACACTTTACAAGGCAAGTAGTATCTTCTCTGATGCATCAGGTTTAGTTGCTCCCCGTTATATACTGTAAAATGCTAGTCTCTTAGGACTTGTCAATTTGTGTTACCATTATTTACTTAGGTCTAGATTAGAGTGTCTCTCTCAGCTATGTCCTAGCTTTTCTTGAGTACCTGGGCCATCTTCTATTCATTCTTGTAACCTGACATCCAATAATAATACTTGGCTAAATAAATGTATATTGATACAATGAAAAGATCTATGGACAGAGGAATTATAGTGTTTTTTGTAATCCAAAATGAATAGCTGAAAATAAATGTCTATGGATGCTCAGACTATGTTAACAAGAAGTTTGTCGCTGAAAGAGGGAAATTTCACATACTTGTTTTACTTTTTTTGTCATTTTAACTTATAGTAGATACTTACATTTGGTAAAATTGAGCAGGAGAAAAACGGGACTGGGTCACATTTTATGCGTGGGTTTGTTGGTGCGAGTGAAGCATATCATATTTCTAACATTATTTTTTAGATAAGAGTGTTGCTTATTTGATGATTTTTTTCTAAGAAGTTCAAAGATTTTATAATAAATTATCTCCCTACATTCGACAGGATCTCTTTGAACATATTCTTTAGCACAGCTTATCATCCCAATTTTTCAGATGAATACTATAAACAAAGACATGAATGGCCTTATCCAAGGTCCCTAAACTTGTTCCTGGATGGACTAGAAAAAGAACCATCTTTCTGTCCGTTAGTCTGAAGTTTTCCTTCCCTCTTTTAGATAACTACGGATTTTAGGAGCTGAAGTTCAGCTCAATATAGACACAGCCAACTGTTTATTGGGCAGTGTGCAGGCACTGTCATTTGTAATGTTACATTAAGAACCATCAGAGATTCTGATGAGTGCAAGCACGTTAATGCATAACGTATTAATTAATTAACATAAGGACAGCTTTCTAGGTTAAAGTCAAAAAATAATACTAAGAACACTAAATTGAGAGCAAGTTGATTTCTAGGTTCTGACAGTAAATCAAAGCTACTTTTGTATAGACTCTGCAGCCAACTCTGCCCTCAGACGCTCCAGCCATTCCCACCACAGCCACTGAGAACCGCATGCATGAACTAGTGGGCAAAAACTAGTTCTATATTTATGGATGTTTATTTTAATTTCACAAAATAGGAAGAATTTTAGTTGGTAGTAAATACAGGTCTGCTTACAGCCAGAATAAAAAAGGTGGGCCTCTGATTCACACAGGCAATGTAAATAACAAGTTCTAAAAACAGAGAAGGAGTCCTGTATCATTTCCTACAGGGTAGGGAAATTAGTTTGACTACTGTGCAATGGAAAGGGCATTTCATAATCTTTCTCCACTCTACAGGCCTGCCCCCTCCCTTACCCTCCCAGGCCCGGCCCCATTCATGAAGTCACCTCGGAAGAACTTTCCTGTCATATTAACTGTAGTAGTTCTTGCACCTTACAGAAAAGAGTTCTGAAAGAAAAGGACTTTCAGAAACAGCAGCTACCCACATGTAAAATAATAATTGAGGCCCAACTCCAATTGACTTCAGATGCATACTAAGGGAAGCAACAAACATCTAATTTATGGGTCCAAAGCACTTCTTTCCACCAATCAGAATATTTTTAGCCTAATCTTAAAAGAATCTTAGGGTGCTCAATGAATGGCTAATGTTTTATTTTTTATTTTTGCCATTCTTTAACTCACAAATAGTAGTTTATTTGTTTTAGGATGTGTTTGGGACTCGTATACCCAGCTAATTCTATTCTCAAAGGTTTGAGGTTTTATCATTTTTCTTTCCCTCCAAATAGAGTCATGATAAATATAACCCTCATTCTGTGAAAATACTTCAGGTCGGCTCCTCCTCCTCATCCCCCCACCTACATAATCTCTCAGTTTCCTCCCAGATGAGGAAACAGAATGACTAATGAGTGACAGATGGACAGTTCACAGATAAAATACACTCTGTAATCCAGGAGCCACAGGTCTTCCTATGTGTTTAAAGGGTTAGGGCTGGAGTCAAGAGTCTGCAACGACAATCTTTAATTGGAAAAAAGGGAAATGCCCTCCTAAATGCTCTTTTTCCACCTCCCTTGTTCCTGACAGTAAGTAATGGCACAACTGTTCTAAAGTATTCCTCTTCAGTTTTATTTTGTTTAATTCAGTCTGTCATTAGAAAGGCTTGCAAGCTTTAGGCCTGATGATTACTCTCGGTGGGAGGAAGCAGTGCCACTGCAGACTTGTGTTCTAGACAAGCGCTCCTTTATACAATGACGGGGCCTGCCATGGTAAATGAAAGCCTCTTTAAAGAGCAGCGAGGGACTCTTTTAAGCAGACTGCTACCACGTGCTTGTAACCCTCCAGCATAACTTTCGAGGATGAGACAGCAGTGTGTTCTGCTGCAAAGGGGACTATTGTCCTCATTAGCCTCAAGCAAATTGAGCCTCCTTTTGCTGAAATATGGTGGTATTTCCAAAGGATTGTCAAGCAATAGTTTCTAAAATTCTGAACAAGATAAAAGGATTAAAATAAGGGGCTTGGAGTGTGGAATTTAGTACTCTATCAACCCCTCACCCTAAATCAACATCCCAAATCCCCAAATAAAACTCTAACTCTTATGCATTGCACAGTATTTGGAGGAAAAATAATAAATCACAATTAGATCAAAATTCAATAACTGAATGCACATTAATGAAATGAGCACTTATTAACAAACTCACAAGAGTTTGAGTTTTAAAATTTGTGACGGTTGAATTCTGATACATTTGTCTACATGACGAAAAGAAAAAAGGATGACTGAAAATGATTAACTTGATCAAGATTTACGAGATTTTACTGTGGCCCATTTTAAAGCCTAGAAATAATTTGCCTTTTGAAAAGAGAAGACGAACACAGCGTGCTTCACATTTTTTATATGTGCTGCTCAGGTCTGCCTGGTTCGTTGAAGGGCTGATTTACATTCTAAATCCAATCTGTATATGCAGTCATAAAATAAAGACTTCTGTTTCTTCCTATCTCATCTACATAAGAGATATAATTTGAATCTGAGAAGAATTAAATAAACCAGATTAATATTTTGGGGGCATAAACATGTTTACTAGTTCAACAAAGCCAAATGTACCTAAGGGAAAGGTCAAAGGATACTTCATTCCCTGCTGAGCAAATGCTCAGGAAGCACATTTGTCTACATTTTCCTGTCATAACAGGAAGAGTGTAACTTCTTCCTTTCCACAATAGCTTAGGTTTTACCTCCTAACTCCAATATTTTCTCCCCTAGGGCCTTCCAAATCAATCCTTGCAAGACAGAAGGCTGTCTCTGTTACAGTTTCCAAACAGTTACATTTGTTGAAATGTTATTTAAATGTTAGTGATTTCTTCAGCTAAACTGTTCCAATTTAAAATTAAAAGTCAAATTTCCAAACATTTAGACTGGTTCTCTAATTCTTATTAATGGTCCAACATATTTCAAAGGAAACACAAATACATATTACATATTATGAAATTTTAACTTATTTGCTTAATGATGTCATTTATTTATTTATTTTTTAAATTTTTGCCAAAGCCATTATTCTCAGAAAGAATAAGTTTCCTAACCGCCTTCAACAAGAATACATTGGGATGTAAACAGTAAAAATACTTTTAACGTAATAATTTTTGAAGTAGTTTCATTTTGAACTAAAATGTTAAAGAAGTTCAGACTGCAGAGGACATGGCTTTTGAAACAATTAGCATCATGACTTCTAATCTACAGTTTGGAAGAAACTTCTTGGTTTATGTAGTCTATTTATAATGTTAATATTTTTAGTGTTGGTTTCTCAGTAATACAATGTCACACAGTTTGTTGCATTTGCAAAGCTAAAGGTGACTTGTAGCAGACAGAGTGGTGTGAGCATGCATTCACAGGGATGAAAGGGGCCATTCAGTGTCAACTTTCTACACAAAACGAGATACAATAAATAAAAGCATTAAATTTTTTTAAAAAATAACAGTTTTAAATAGAAATTATACGAGATACACAAATTAGAACGGGAAATAATAAAAACCCTTGAGGCCTTCAAGTTCAAAGAAGAGTGACAGAATTCTAGAAGAGACAATTATTCTTTTCCTTGTAAAAATTTTGGCCTCTCTCAGATTTCCTACCAAAGGAAAGTGAATGAATGACTTTGACGGCAGTGGGAGCATTATCTTTCAGGCAGTGAAGGAGTAGACCTAGCTGACATAAATATAAAATATCACACACCAAATGGCATAAATAGTAAATGTGTGGCACACTATTGCTGTGATCCCACTACATGGAGGGGAGACTGTCTGTGAATTATTTTCAAATTACCAAGGCATAAAATGGAAATGAATGGCCTGAGGTCACAGCTGTTAAACATACATCTGAGCATTCTGCCTACTGCTTTTTTTTTTTTTTCTTTTTTTGGAAACTCTGAGAAGTACTATTTAGGTCATTTTCCCTTCTGGTTTTCTTTTTCAACCTCTTCAATCACCAGCAATTCCAAATCTTTGAATAAAAGCTTTTCCCTTGGTAATTTTAAGATTAATAAAAGAATAATTTAACTTATATGCACGAAGAGCTTTTAAGAAGGCATCCCCAACATGCAGCAATATACCCTGTAATTCAATTCTGATGGGTACGATGTCCTAAAATAGTACTATGATACACCCTAATTTTACTTATCTGAAATAGGTTTAGTATAATTTTTAATACAAGTGTTGGGGAGGCAGGCAGCTGTTAAGAAATGAAACTAAGAGAAAACAATCATCAGTATCATCACTATTATGAGATATTTGCAGGCTTATTTTGGAATTAAAAACAGGAAAATCACTAATTTTTCACTGATTGAGCCTTTTATTCACTATATCTGAAAGAGATTCCAGATACTTATTGATTAGTACAATTCTTCTATAGTAACAAAAGAAAAATTAGCAAGTCTGGAAAATCTGTGTGTGGACGTGGCAAAAAAGTGCATTCAACAGTGGTGCCTGTGTCTTTCCTCTGTTCTCCAACTTATGGTTTGGAACTCACTGAAAAATTATTTTTTGAAGCAATTAATTTGTATTTCTCAATTATCCAGTTACTCAATTTAAAGAGTGATTGTATCTCTCTTTCAACAAATTTCTATTAGGTTATAAGAATAACTCCCAAATTTAGAACTGCAACTTGGTGAAAACTAGGGAAGAGTAAGGAATAACATTTTTATTTTTTCAAGAGTCACTTGAGGGGATCTATACATCTCTTTTTATTTTTTAGTTTAGTGTCCAACAGACCAGATTTAGTTTAAAAACACGTCAGTATGTGGAAACTGTCAGAAACTGCATCTACACTGAACACATTTTTTCCTGCTATTTTTCCTAGTTTATTTTATGTAATTTATAATTCATATAAAGAGACTGAGATAGGGACATGAGAAGACGAAAAGTTAGAAAATGTAACAGCTATGAACTCCGAATTCTTTTAGTCATAAGGGGATTCTCCTGTTCTATTAACAGGAGAATGTTGCTAATTGTCTTTAATTTGTGCTCCAGTTATTGCACTGATAATTACATGAAGTTTTGTTTGCTGGCAAAAACTATTAGTGTGCCAGATCTGATGAAAGAAAAGAAAACTTAAGGCATTTAAATATATTTCTCCCTTAACTTTACTATTTTAAGCCCTAACTGTGTTTTTTGACAAATATTTAAATACCTTTTTATAACAAGTTGCACAAAAAAATTTGGGTTTACCTCTCCTATCCTTTAAAAGTAGGAAAGCTGAAATTTTCAAATACAAACATATAAGTAAATAGGTTTAGGCTAAGCATGCCTAATTTTTATATATCTCTCTTCTTAATATAACATATATAACAGATTTCTAAATATATTATTTGTAAAAAAAGTCATATAAGGACAAGACTCATTAAAAAACTGTTAAAGAATACAAAATGACAGCTAGATAAGAGGAATACATTCGAGTGTTCTATATCACCAAAGGGGGGCTATAGTTAATATATCTTACAGTCTGGAATAGCTAGAAGAAGGATATTAGATGTTTTCAACACAAAGAAATAATAAATGTTTGAATGATGGATATGCTAACTACCCTGAATTGATCACTGTACATTATATGCATTAAAACATCACTGTGCACTCTATGAAAATGTACAATAATTATTTCTCAATTTAAAAAAATTCAAAGAAAGAAATGAAACAAACAAAAAAAAACCCCAAAATCATCTGTGCAAGGATGAACTCACAGCAGCCTCACCTGTACTTTCATGGGCAGTCAAACATTTCATCCATTTCTTTTTCCCCAGAGAAAAGAAGCATTCAGAAGAAACCAGTTTGTTGTTGAATTTTTTAAACCTTTGCATATATATGCTATTGTAAAATACATTGAAAGTGTTAAATTTTAAAAAAAATTATTTCAGGAGCATGATTAAAAATTGGTACCATGCGAAAGAGGGTAAGATTATGATTGCGTAACTGATGGAGGCATTTGAAGGGTAAAAAGAAAAAATGCCGACTGAAACTGTAGTGTTAACATAAGCTGGAAGCTGGTAGTGATAAAAATGGTGAAAAGTAGTTAAAAATAATTTGGTCAGTAACATGTACTTGAAAATAGGTCCCACAAGTGTAAAATTTAGGAAACGACTTCTCCCCATCCTTGTCATAAATCCTTCTCTGCAAATGTCCTATGTGATCTTTCCTTCCTGTCCACAAACTATCCTCTCTGCATCAGCCCACTCCTGCTCTGATATCATTCTCTAGCCTCTTGTTAGCTTCTGAAGGCTCCTTTGTGCTCCTGCTCTACCTGTTCCACTTTTCTCTATGTCCTCAATACCCTTTTTAGGTAAAACCCTCATGAAATGAAGGTTTATGTAGCATTCCTTATTATGCTACACAGCACAAGAGTTGTTTTGATAGAAATCACATTAACTATAATAGCTAAGGGTTCAAAGAACTTGAGTCTTAATAGGAATAGCTAATAGGTAAATTTATTGAACACTTATTATGTGGTGGGTGCTTTACATTTATTGCCTGATTCAATTATCTCAGTGATGTAATGAGAAAGGTACTAATTTTCTGTAATCCTCACTCTACTGATGAGGGAACTGTTGAAGCTCACAGGGGCTAAGTAACTTGCTAGAGAGTCAAACAGCTAGTAAGTGGCAGAACTGGGACCAGAACTAAGCTTGTGTGTCTCTAAAAACTGTGCCTCTTAGCCATTTGATTATACTGGATGTAACATAATGTAATTGGGGAAAGCAATGACATAAAACTAAGCTCTTAGCTATTTTATTACATTAGATGCATCACGACATAATTTTAAAGAGCATGATTTGTTTTGTGTTGAATAGAGAGATTTGGGCTCAGATCTTGGTCACTTCCAGTTTTAACCGTACAATCTTGAGCCAGTTATTTAGAACTTAACAGGACCTTCAAAACTTTGCATGATCTGGGTCCTGTCTAGCATCCAATCTTTTCTCTCATTTCTCTACAGTTATACACCAGGCTCAAGTCCCACTGGCGCTTCCTTTGGCTCCTCAGTCAAGCTCTTTCCTCTCTTAAGGAGCTTTGCAAATAATGCTTCTGGGAATACTGTCACCTGCCTAATTCTGACTCATCTTTTAGCACTTTCTCAGGCCTTTCTCCAACCTTGATGTAAATAAAGTACCTCCTATTATTCTTTCATAGCCCATGCAAGTGAAGTGTTCGTTATATATTTTCATATTTCATGTCTGTTTCATTTGATCAGGGGTCCATAAACTGTAGCCTGCAAGCGAAATCCAAACGCCCTGTTTTTGTCAGTAAAGCTTTATTGGAGCACAGCCACACAGGTTCATTTACATATTGCATATGGCTTTTAGACTCCTAGGGCAGAGCTGAGTGACTGAGACAGAAACTGTATGGCTCACAAGGCTAAAAATATTTGCTCTGCGGTCCTTTACAGAAAAGTTTGCTGACCTCCCCCCCAACGCCCCCCTGCCCCGCAAAGCAGAGGATAAGCTAGATGAGATTCTTGTTCACCGCTGCATACTTAGTGTTAGGTATACTGCAGTCTAGTAATATTTGTTGATTTCACAAATAAATGAATTATTCAGCCATAAAATGGGACTTATTAATAAAAATCAGAATTTATCTATATAGTTCTTGGCATATAATCGGTAACTACTTTTATTAAATTGTCTGAAAATTTCTGTAAGATAAATGAACAATTCATAATGTTATTTTTACATACTTGCTTAAGAAATCCATGTTGTTTAAGCACATAACTAAGAAAGAAGTTTTTGTAAGCTTGGAAATGTCAAAAAAAATTTTAAACAAAAAATGGCTGTCAATTTTTATTCTCACCTAAACTATTTTATGTATTGAAATTTCTGAATTTTAGCTGTTCCCTACTTCCATCATGAAAGACAGCTAAAGTAAAGGTAAAATTCAATTTAAATAGCGTTCTGTTCACAACAGTTTTATTCCTTAGTGATATACAGCTTATCACATCAGTGCTGTAATATTTCATTTCACACTTGAATTCAGTATTTCTTTTTCTGGCAAAAACATACCTTGTCCTGTATATAGCCAAATAGACAAGTGCAGCAGCAGAGCAGTTTTGGACAACTTTTAAGAAAAGATGACAGTGAGCCATTGTGTGAAGTTCTACTAGAGAGTCTACGGTGGGGCAGCTTCAAAGAGGGCACAACAGCTAACATTTTTCTTTGGAACATGTGAACTTGTAGTTGAAACAAAGCCCAGGTTATAGGTGCCTCTACACAGTATGGTATGCTATTTCACATTTGCTGGTTTTGTTTATCAGAAGTGACTTATATATTTTAGGCTCTTTCCCAAATGACTCTTACAACCTCTCTCATAGTAGGTGAGAGGTGCACAAGACAAGCATTTATATGTAAGATGTTTAAAATTATTAATAGTCATCTAAAATAATCCCTCAAATATATATTCAAACATGGCAGATTTCAGTTTTACTAATTCTGTTTAAAAGTATTGAACTTGCAGGCCTACGTTATCTAACGACTGGAGAAAAGAATAAATATATCCTAAATACTAAAAAAAAAAATCAAGAAATCTATCTTCAGAATTCAAAAAAAAAAAAAAAAAGATAAGTCAAACTAAGCTGAATTTAAATAATTTTTCTTCTTCTAAAGTTATTATGACTTCTAACATGAATGAAAGTAACAGAAATTGTAGCTGCAACTACATTTAAACAAAGAAAAGATGTTCAATTATTAGCTCAAAAGTATGATGTTAAAATTCTTTTTTTTGTTGTTTTTTCCTTTTTTGTTGTTTTTTGAGACAGAGTCTCACTCTGATGCCCAGGTTGGACTGCAGTGACATGATCACGGCTCACTTCAGTTTGACATTTGGGCTCCAGTGATCCCCAAGTAGTTGGGAACACAGGTGTGTGCCACACCACATTCAATTAATTTTTTTAACTTTTTTTTTTTTAATAAGAGACCACATCTCCCTATGTTGCCCAGGCTGGTCTTGAACTCCTAGGCTCAAGTGATCCGCCTCCCAAAGCACTGGGATTACAGGCATGAACCACCACTTCCGGCTTTAAAATTCTTGTATCCCTAGAAATTCTGTCATTGGCTACATCATGGGTGAAACTAACTGGAGGACATTACGTTACGTTAAATAAGCCAAGCACAGAAGGACACATTTTGCATGTTCTCACTCATGTGTGGGAGCTAAACATTTTTTTTAAAATTGAACTCAGAGACAGAGAGTAGACTGATGGTTACTATAGGCTGAAAAGGGTAGCTTGGCATGGAGAGAGGAGGGGATAAAGTGGGAATGCTTAATGGGTACAAAAATAGATAAAATGAATAAGATCTAGTATTTCATAGCACATAGGGTGACTACAGTTAACATGAATTTATCATATATTTAAAAATAATTAAAAGAGTAGAATTGGAATGTTCCCAATACAAAGAAATGATAAATGCTTGAGGTAAGTATAACTCAATTACCCTGATTTTGATCATTTCTCATTGTTTACCTGTATCAAAACATCACGTGTCCCGTATGATATACAACTAGTATGTACCCATAATAATTAAAAATAGAAATTAAAAAAGTCTTGTATCCCTGTGTTTTGTTTTTCTTTATAAAGCATAATAAAAGCTTATGAATTCAACCTGCAAAAATTTTCTTCTCACTTTGCAAGCAAAAGAAGATCCAATAAATCTCATAAACCTAAAAATTATCTGGTATTGGTAATAAAGTGTAAATGCTAATTCATATGTTTTTGACTCTACTCAAAATAAGTTCTGGTCCA
This sequence comes from Cebus imitator, assembly GCF_001604975.1. NCBI lineage: Eukaryota > Metazoa > Chordata > Mammalia > Primates > Cebidae > Cebus > Cebus imitator. The sequence continues at coordinate 9,396,266 of NW_016107331.1, forward strand.
ATTAACAAGGTCCAACCAGTGTTACATGATGTTCAATATTTCAGTCTTAATTTCAGTTTCAGGCTATTGGCCAATTTAAAATTAGCGGTTTTCTATTGACACAACTGTTGCTTTTGGGCTTGGTCCACAGCAAGAAACAAGGTGCATGAAAACACTAAAGGAGTCCACCATAAATCTTAGCATTATTCACCCTTTAGTTCAACATGCAGCCAAAAATAGTTCAAGTCATGTGTACCTTAAAACAGATAATAATTTAGAGAAGTATAAACTTGAAAACCTGAAAGTTTCTCTACTTTTTAATGGCCTACTGACTTTGACGGTATAAATAATAATTTCTATTCATTATAATTTACACATGAAGCAACATTGCATTTTAAAAAAATGAATCAATCAGTTCTAGTCCTATTTATAAGTCCAAGAAGACCAAAAGGGACAACAGAGGACATGAGTGTGTATATTTGTGGGGAAATTATAGTCTGGTGGCTGTCCCCAAGGATGTTATGTAGCCTTCTTCAGTGTAACTGGGCAGTAGGCAAAACACTCTTCTCTTCCACGCTCCAAAAACAGCTTCTCTGCAGCTTCCATGATCCATATGAGGTGGGTGGGACCCAGCAGTATTATAATTTCTCCCAGGACCATTATTTGATATTTAACGTTAGACAAACTACCCAGCTGTCCTTACATAGCCTAACTAAACCCACTCTCTCCAAGTGTGAAGGAAAAGAGAGTCAAATTGCAGGCATTCGTGATACCCAAGTCTTTAATGCTGAATTGAGCATTTGAATGTGTAAAGTCTTCACAACAGATTAATTGTATCACACAGACATTATCATTGACATTCCAGAAAAAAATTATATCACCATCTGCCTTTATGTTTATCAAATTCAGATTTAAAATGATATGAATTAACTGAGAGTTCTTGCCTATATGTTTTAAGTTATTAATATCTTGTGTGGGTGTTTTCTTTGTTGTTGTTGTCAGCACAATGTTAAAATGTTTTGGATGTATTTCAAAATCTCATATACTATGAATAAAAGGAGAGCCATTTTTATAGAGGATATTTCCCCTATATATTATAAACCTTTAAATGAATGACCACAAAAGGTCTAGTTCCCATGAATATAAGAATATATTTGTTTGATGATGCGTGCAATGTAGCAATGTTATGCTGATTAACTCTTAATTATCAAGCTATTCATGTCACATAAGTACAGTTCCCATTTAAAATTCATATTGAAGTGAAAAGTGAAGAATCACAAATGTGTAAACTGTATTTCTGACAGATAAAGTGATTTTTTTCTCCTTTATACATAAGAGACTATCAGCACTTTAACTGGCCACATTTCATTAACTGAAACTTCTCTTAATAGATGCTTACAGATTCAAAATATTTTCAGTACGCTTAACATATGTATAGATAATATAATTAATAAATAATGATATCAAAAAGTTTACTCCACTCACCTGTCTGTTACGTTCATCCATAATCCTCGTAATCTGAATCTTTTTTCTCCCCATAGTCCCCGTTTTTCTTCTCTCTCTCGTTCCTGAAATTATGTATTTTTTCCTTCCTTTTCTTTCTCTTTCCTGTTTCCTCCAAACAAATCTCCTTCTTCAGCACTTGCACAGCTCAGTTCCCAAATTCCTGCATTCGTTCCTGCTGAACAAAAAAGAAAAATTAAATACCACTCTAACAGCAAGTCAGTTTCATAAGAAATATCATATTCTAATTTTATCAGGGAAGTAAACTATATGCAGCTAAAGCAATAAAATGAATTAAAATAACTATTTGTTAAAAGTATATGGTATATCAAAGACAGGAGCATATCAAGTAGGAATGGTTTATTTTTTAACAATTAAAATAATCTCATAAGTAATTTAACAAGTTGTTTAAGTGATGCAAACTGTGCTTTTTTAAAGACTAACACTTGAAATGTATTTTTTTGTAAAAAGTTTCCTAATCTTTTTAATGAAATTAGGTGACAGTTTCACCCTTCTGTTATGAAAAATTACCTAAATCAGAGAGTTAATGAACCTTTATGTACCTGTGTATGCTAAGTAGGGCAGCTAATTCATTTCTGAAGGGAAAACAATCTCCTGTTTTGACAGCAGAGGTGATAACGTCCCTCGTTATGCAAATAGGATGGACGATTATGAAAGTGTTATTTGATATATGTAAATGTCAACTAATTTAAATCTAAATCCTTTAATCTTACTTCAAAAAAATTACTGCTTTGAGAACACTGTAAAAATAATATGGAATATTTAATCTTACAAGTACCTATCAGCAGTGAGATCTTTTCTTTTTGAAAGCCCCTAAATTATATCTTAGATAACAAGGATCAAAAGAGATAAGCACTGATAGAAAAGAAAAGGTGCAAAATTGAGATGATTCTCCCATTTATAACCATATTTTTATAACAAGACATCAGTCCTCTAAATTTAAATATTTAGAAACAGACATATCACATGTCTTCCTGGAGTAAGATATAAAACTGAAGAAGCTTCATATTACATACTGAAGATCTCTGGGTCATGAATTAAAATTAGAGAAATGATCATCAATAATATAAGCCCAAGAAACCCAGAATATTAAAAGTATATACTTCACTTTGTTTTAAATTACCTCTGAAAATGTTTGAACATAATGCAAATGAATTGCTCTGAAACGTGAAAGTTAACAAGAAAGCATTCCACAATGGTTTCTTCATTTGTAAGCAACAGCTCCAATTATTCTATTTTGTTTTAGGCCAATGAATGCAACGACTTTACACATTGCTCACAATTTCCCTGTTTATTTTAGCTGGTGTCTGACAACGGACCTGATAAATTCCCGCGTGTATTATGTAATGCTAAGCCAATGTCCTGGCTATTTAATAGATTATTTGGCTCCAATTCAAAGTTCTTAGAACAGGAAGGCTGTTACATATTTGGTCTGACCATCAGCTGTCTTTTGATTTCTTTAATTTAATTTCTAAATTCTTTATCACCTTGGGTAATTTTGTTTTAAGTTTTTGGTGATTATTTAATTGCAGAAGCTATTATGACATAATCAGTTCTGGTGGATTAAGCGCTGCTTAAATACTAACTAAGACTATCCATTCTCTTTTGCCCCACGCCTCTCTACTAAACTGTAGTTCAGTTCTGCCTCTCAGAATATGTACGTTGAGTAACATTATGACCACACAGTGCTCACCAAAAACTTGCTCCAGCTGTAATTTTAAATGTTGGAGGTGGTTCAAAATTTTAAAGAGTTATAGAAACAACACACATTTGACAAATATACATAAAAAATAGTTATGGCATATTGAAATCACATTGAAATATGAAAAACCCACAAAACATAACTGCATCATATATTTGATGTTGCTAGACGCTGTCCACCTATTTTTAGAAAAAGTCTTAAATGTCACTCAATGGGGCAACTTTCCTGTGTTTCCTATGGTCTTACCTTAGAAGCAAGCAGCATGTTAAAATGATATTTCCCATGCATGTGTAAGACACCAGAGATACAAACAAGGTTTCTCTGTCACAGAAAGCCAATCCATGTATGCACAGCAAATGCATATAGGACAATTTCCTTTCCTTTCATCTAGCTGAGGCCTGTGGCACTATCGGCTTACAGGACTATGCCTGCCTAAGCGCTTATTCACTTCAAGGTGGAAGGTCAGGGTGAACAGATTAGAGTGTGGTGATAAGGCAGGACAGACAAGAACATCTCCAGATACTGATTTCAAAATACAAATAACCAAACAAGCAGCAAAACATCCTTGGAGAAAAGTCTCAGAAAGACAGAATTCCTGACTAACCAAACTTAGAAGAGTTCCTCCATAACACCACCCCATATTTCACAACTTTGAATGAGACAATTTTTAAAAAGAGCAGAGCAAGGACTTTAAACAAAATTTTTAAAACATGATGGGAAAAAAATTTGCAAAAGAGAATGTGTGTCTCTATCTATATAAGTGGTTGATTAAAATGCCATTGAATTTATTTTCTTTTTTGAAATACGCAAAACAATGTAGAGAGAAGCAAGTTTAAATTTCAGTAGAACTAAACCTGTTTTCTGTATAAATAAATACTTCTTGAGGTATCTCCTTCTGAACATTTCTAAAATGCAAAAGTTTGTATGAAGTACACATGCAGAGTAATATGTGGTAATGATGACACTAAGTAACTGGTCATGAAGTAAAGTCTCATGAAACGTGGTTTAGAACATTTTATTCGGGGTCACCACATTTCAAGGCTGTCAGTAAAAATTTAAAGAATTAGGAAGGTCAACAATTAGCTCACGCATTGTTTTCTTAGCATAACATTTTCTCTAACCTAACTTTTATGCAAAAACTCTAAGGTCAGTTTCAAGTATTAATTTGCAGAAAGCCTAGAGAGGCGAAGAAAGAGATTATTTAACTTTAGTAATCTGTAAAACTGTTTTGTGTGTGTATGAAAAGGAACATAATCGCTAAACTACATGTCATAAAATTTCAAGTTATGCTGAGAAATTTCATTATGCACAATCAACCATAAACTTAAAATAATTCCAACAGCCTTGCTGCTACTTTTTCCCACATGAAAGAAGCATTCTTGGAAAATGACAGAGCTACATATAAATAATCAGTAATTTTTTAAAAAAGAATAAATACTCTACTACAGTTATACTCTGTAGGGTTACAGCCTTCTGCATTTCTTTTCTTAAAAAAAATGCCAACCCAGATAAAAGAAAACTAAAATGAAGCTGCTTACTAAAAAGGGGAACTTCATTATGGCAGGCTTCTGTTCATTTTGAGTTTGGCATAAGCAGGCAGATGAAGGCAAAGTGGTTTGAGACCCAAGTTGAGAAGAATTTCTTCTGGACAGATGCTAAAGATCATTCTCCCACTGGGCTACCTCATTTACAAACAAGTTCCCTTGAGTGACACACGCCTCCCCCTCCCTTCCCTCCCTCCCTCCCTCCCTCCCTCACTCTTTCTTGCCCTCTTCCTCCCTCCCTCCCTCCTACAAATCTCTCCCAGTAGCACAGAAGAATTTTGACAGAATGGCAGGAAACACGCACACAGACTGGTCAGGGAAGGATATGATGTCAGCAACCACGAACAATAAAAGGTGTAAAGGTGCTTCCTTCCCTAAACTGTTCCAGAAGTGTAAAATGGGAACCAAAACTCTCCACTTCCTTCTCTGAGCAGAACCGTCTGAGTGTGCTGTGCTGCACAACCCACATACAGAGGCCTTGGAGAGGTTCAGATAAGGGACAATAAGGACAATTCAGAGCTGGGGCGTGATTTTTAATTTCCATCTTTAAAACACCTGAGAAAAATCCATGTCAGCTCTAGCTTAGTGTTTTATTATGGTTGCTTTAAGAAATGAAAATAAGAAAACAAACATAAATTTACTTCACTGAAGTAGCAGACAGACAAATCTCAATTACTGTTTACCAGGCCTCGCAAAAATAATCGTCCACAGTTAATGCAGCCATATAATTGGAATTTACCCTTTGAGGCAAATGAAAAATTCTATGCAAGCAAAGACCCAAAATAGATAAATTAAAACTTTTGGTAAAAAAGAAAAAAAGAAAAAGAAAAAGAAAAAGACTCATATAAACCAGCAGGGAAAAAAAAAATCAATGCATGCTGGTAATATGTTAATCATTTGTTTGCTCCCACATTAAAGAACAAAGTATATACCGAGGGGGAAAAGATTCTTATGGTTATTGAGTCTCTTGGGTTCTCTAAAAAAATTCGAACTAGGAACCAAAGTAAATAACACAAACTTTGCATCTATAGTGAAACTATTTAATTCCCTCACTATTAAGTTCTAACATGGAAATGGCATTCTACATAAGGTTTCTGTAGGAAGAAAACCACATATCAAGTGGATCTGAGTCATCATCAGATTTCAATCATCTTCCCACAACACTTTGATTTAGAAGTTAAACATAACCTTCAGTTATGTGTTTTGATCTTAGAGTGAGACTGCCATGCCACATTAAAAGATGTGGGAAGAAATTAATTCTCTTCTGCTAAACTTATCTTTGCAAAGCTTGTATTTTGCTACAATAAGTACAATGCAGTCACTTAAATAAAAACAGGCTATGAATAATGATAAAACATTGAAATATGTGATGTCAGTTTTCAAAGAAAAATTCTGGTTTTCTTTTCTTCGTATTAAAAATATCTTTTTCATTGATTTAATGTTTTCACTAACACAAGCATCCTCAAATAACGTTTTGTAAAAACTCAAAGCTGAAAACTGAGCACACTCTATCACACCACACTAAATAATACTGTTAAATAAATACAAGATGATTACGTCATAAGGGGCAAAAATGATCATAAAACGATCATAAGCCCAGTTGCTGCAAGCCTGGTATTACTAAATCAAGTAATTAAATGATTCATTATCTTTTTAAGTGGAAAACTTTGCTCAATATGTTGCATCTAGATACATTTGGCTTTCTACTTTACGATTTGTTTGAAAAATATATGAAGCATGCAATTATATTTTGGTTAAAATGAACAGGCAGAACTTTTACTTTTCTTCCATTAAGAGCTGTTCTAAACTTCAAAACGTATAACCAAATTATTATTCCTATTAATGTTTGACTGCGTGTTGTCTTCTGAGTTGAGGAGTATTTCCTGGGTCTTAAAGTTGCTCCATTTCTCTCTAAGCTGTCCATGTATTTTATAAATGTACCATTACCCTAGCTGTGAGTGCAATGTGAGTTCATTTCCAAATCACACAGCCAAGACTCATTCTTCTAAGGGTAATAAAAGAACAGCCATTATTTTCCACTAGGTAAATACTATCATGCCATACGCTAATTTATTTTTCCAATTTTTCCCAATTTATTCCAATTCATCTAATATGATGAATTTCAAATCATCTTCAAGTCTCAGTAACATAGTACCACATATACAGATAATAAATAATGTTGACCATCTTTTCCAGTTCCTCACACCTGCCATGCTCCTTCCTGCCATGGGGCCTTTGTGTACTGTGCAATTCTTTCTGCCTAGAATGTTCCTCCTTTCCTTTTGTGCCTCCTTAACTTCTCCTCCATTCTGTCTCAGCTTCAGTTTCACCACCTCAGGAAGTACTCCATGCCCTCCTGATCACATCGAATTTCCCTCTCATAAGGTCTAAGCTCTAGGTCCTTCTCCTTTGTAGCACTTGACACAGTTGAAACTGTATGTTTGCTCGTCTTCCTCAACATCTGTTTTATCTGCTTGTTACACTTTTTATCCCCTGTATATACCCTAGTGTCAAACACATAGAGCTAATAACTATTAATTGATTGACTGAATTAAGATTTGTACCTCTCAACTGATGTATTTTCTTCAGCTTCTATTCTTCATGACCACTATTAAAAATATTTGAACATTTTTGCTTATATAGAAGCAGATTGATAACCTCATTTAATACGACATCACATTTATATAGCATCTCCTATGTGGAATTAGAATAATTTATACTGAAAACTGGAAGTTGAATGGATTTTGGGATCAGAAAGATCAGGGTTGGAATTCTAGCTTGGTCCTTGGATGCTGTGTGACTCCAGACTGATTACTTAACCCCTCAGAACTGTTTCTTTGCCCCACCCATAACTGAGAAAAAAAATTTTCATTTGTAGGATGGTTATGATCATGGGATGTGGCACTATATATGAATGCTGGGTACATAGTATCACTGGGAACATGGCCTACTGCTTGTATGCTTGCTTCCATTTTAAGGCATAAAGTGAAAGTTCTAATATTTAGTAAGGCTATTAAGTGAATAGTGTAATCCCTATATTTACCATGAAGATCTCACTTTCCAAAGCTAATAATTAGCAACTTCTAACAGACAATGCCTCATTTATCCTGTAACAATAATCACCAAATGAAGAATAAATTTACAGTGTTAAAAAAATTAAGAAGTTTCTCTTACGTATCAGCTACGGAAGAGCTTCAGGCAGCAAAAGTGGAAATAACTAGGGAAATATATCAATTTTCCCAATGACCACCGCTGCTGAAAACTCCACATTAATGCTTCTAGTCCTACTTTAATATCTTTCCCCAAGGACAAAAAGAGATGAAATGTATGTCAGAAATATAATAAGGCTAAAAAGGAACTCGTTTTCAAAACCCCTGCAATTAGTTTAATAAGTGGGCCTAACCTGCCATTATCCCTGACATAAATCATTTTATTTACACAGTTCCAGAATTTAGGAGACACATGCCTTTATACAATTGTATTGCATTATAAACAATTTAATAAATATGAGGGAAGCACAGTTTCCCTGTCATAGCTCTCCATGGTATATTTTGTCTTGGACACTTTTCGCACTGCAGCTAAAACAGCATTCTCTATTCCCATGCCAAAATAAACTCCAAATGGTCTAAATATGTGAAGAACCTTGTGCTATCCAACCCTACCACAGCTTTTAGTCTTTGCACATCATATTAGGTAATTAATTCAGGATTCTATCACGTCTCTGTTTTTCTAATTTTTCACAACAGTGCAGCCACCATGTTTTATTTCAAAGGCCTCCTGGAGACATGGCAGGGCTCGCCACAAAGGTAAAGCTTGTACTCTCTTACCACAAAGGAAGAGCTACTATTTAGCATCACAGATTGTGTTCTGTTCCCCAGTTATAACCTCTCAGTAAGCACATGCAGCTGGATTTTTGTTGTTGTTACTGAACAGAGCAAGTTGAGCACTATACAACATCAACATCAGTGAAACAAAAAAGTCTTCAAAGCAAGCTAGGCTAGAAGTGGAAGATGTTGCTATTATACATTTTCATCTCATTATGACAAAAACAACTGAATTCCCGGGCATCTCATGATCCGTTCATTATATTCCTCATCTTTAATATATCATGTTTCATATTTAAAATGGAAATGCTCTAAAAATATTTTTCTCTTCTGCCTATATGTGTTGAACACATTTTTCACTCTTACTGATACGTGTGTGTGTGTGTGCGCACACGTGTGCACAGCACATGGAGAAACACACTTGAGTCTTTCAAAATGTGTAAATAAAACAGAGTACATTTTAAGACATCTGAGTTGTCTCGAGTATTATCACCAGTAAATAATCACAATATTATTAAGATCGTGGTGTGAATGCCAAAAAGGACACTTTCAGTAAAAGCTTTATTTTGCTCTGCATTCAGGTATTATGTTAAATGATTGAAAATTATGTCCTTGAAGATAATTTGCTTTTTTCACTATTTATTTTCCAATTTATTTAACATTTAAAGATGACCTTGAAATGGGAAAAAATACCATTGTCCCCCTGCCAATGTTTCTGTTGTACATTAAAGAGAAAATGCCAGATAAATCGTCTGTTATTTAAAAGGAATGTCATTTATTTTTATCTCTAAACATTACACATTTAGAAAGTTTACATAGAAACCTTACATGCTAAAATATGTGATGTTCAAAATGCCATAATAGTATGTCTCAAAAACACACATGACATTGCTATTGTATGTGGCTCAACATGGAACTCAGTGATTCATCAATTTTTCTATTTCTTTTCATCTCTTTTACAGCATCCTAATCAACCTAATTAAGGCTTTGTTCATCTGAAACCTCTGATGACAATTTGTTTAACTCTATCCCACTGTGGTCTTCTTATAAGGAGAATTAAATCTGATCTTCTGACAGCAATCATTAAATGATCCCAACTGGCCCCAATTAAGCCACATGGCTCATGGGCTTCCATACAGTGAGGTGCCAAGTTCTCCGTTTCATTTACACATTGTTCTTTACCTTGGTTTATTTTCTTAAATCAAGTTAAGCATGTGTCTTATCAAGTGGAACTAAATTTCCTTATGTACATTAGCTCAAGACATAGTGCATCAATTGACTTTGCAGTCACACGGAGGTAACACATAGGACTTCTGAAGCCATTCTCTATATAGCTGCAGAGGGACTAGTGAAAAAGAATCTTTACATTTATTTACTCATCCTAAAATTGACCCACATGTACATTCTCAAAATAATACATGTGTTTAAACAGCTCTGGCTAACATAAATCAATGAGAACTTTTCATTTGGCCTGTTTATAATGATCTTTTAATAGAATATTATCTGCATTTAGAAGTTGGGCTTAATATTCCTTTTTTTAAAACACTTGAAATTATCTCTTTACCTCCCTCTAAAAGAGCAGTGCCAAAGTAAGACTTCTGAAGTTAACCTTTCTTACCCTTAATTTCTGCTCTAATTTTTTCACATGTGCTCAATTGTAAGTTCTGTAATGATGTTCCCAGGCCTTCCTACAAGCGCAGGTAGCCTCAGGATTTAGAGCTCATTGATTGTGTGCTACTCCAGGGAAATGACTGATTAAAAACAGTCTCATGAGGAGGAGTAGCTCCTATTCACATCTGGCTCTTCTTATTCTAAAGTCTAATACCTATATGAAAATGTGACCCATAGATTTAGATTTTGAACAACTGCAGCAGTTTATCTAGAATCCTTCACTTTAGATGTCAAAGCAGAAACAGTTAAATTAATCCCACTATGACTGGTGTCTGACACAGGCTCTGAAGGCTTTATTCAATTACTCTGACTACTTTCTTGTGAATATAAACAAATACACTGCATTTTTATATCTATTTTACTTATGGCTATCACTGATCATCTGTTGGTATTTGATGCAGCCTATCTGTCACAGTTCCCATAGCAGATGGATTAGAACATATCTGTTCATCCTAATCATACATTAAAAACTGACGTTAGAATCGAGAATTGGAATGCATGCTGTGCATCTTATAGGACATTGGCCTTGACAGGACATGTAATTGTTTTTATTACTCGACCAACAGATGTAACTGCAAAGAACAAAGAAAATACAACGGAATTTTTAACATAGTGATGTATTTGGAAACACCTAGAAAAACCATTATGTGCATTTCCTTTATGATAACTAAATATATACCTGACCATCTATTCACTTAATAACTGTATTCCCCTCAAAAGAAGAAAAATCAAAATATTTGTTACAAAATGCTGATGATATAGAAAATACTTACCAGCCTTACAACTGACTGACTTTTAAAAATGTGCAATAAATGTACTAAAATTTTAGTAAAGCAAAACAGACGCTAGACGTTCAATTATGAAATATTTCTCATGTATTATAGTAATCTCCAATAAGATTTGATGTTAATTTTAGAGCATGCTTCTGCTAAAAAGGGCAAACCCTGCAACAGATTTAGTACAAAGAAGCTGAAAATATCCTGTGGAAAAAAAAAATCTGTAGTGAAATCAGCCAGCCCAAATCCTGCCATTACTCAGCACTGTAGTGACGTGCGGATGTTTGTAGTGGTTTGAGGAGCCAGCAGGGGTGGAAACTCTACGTACTCGACTCCAACATGATTGCAATTGAACCTCATCAAAGTAAGAGCTCATAATTTGTCACAGAAAACAGCCAATTAACATATGTTAGAAAAAGGCTTCATAAAGATAATATATGATTAAAGACCCAGTGCAGCTGCTGAAAATCAAAACTATGCATTTAAAAAAGAAATCTCAGCCCGAGCTTCCGTATGGTTAAACTGATAATGGCTACTATGATTTTTTTTTTTTAAGTAGAAAAATATAATTATAGTGCTTCTTATAAGTTTGGGTTATGGCAAGACAGAACCGGGTACTGTGGCACTATTTACTATGCCTTACTTAGTTCTATAAATAGTTGAAGCCCTTGCCAAAACTCTGTAGTTACTTTGTTATAGTGCTATTTTAAAACACAGACCTTCATTGTGAGCTAAATGGCCTTCAGGATGCACTTTGTAGTTACAGCATTCCTCTCAAAACTATATCCTCCCTTTATCTGTGCAAAACTCCAGACAAGAGGCCTCTCCATGACTGTTCTGCTCACTGTAAAACATGCTGGGGTTGTGTAACACACTATTCGAATACTTCAGAACTTCTGTCGGGGTGGTGGGCAGGAAGGGTGACAGCTAATTGTCAGAAATGAGATGAAGGCACACACATGGAGTTCAGATCCTCTAACAGGATGTAGTCCACGCTACCTGCCATGGCTTTGGAGCAGACCAATTACATGTAACATATTTGGTGTATTCTGATTGTAGATTTTAGGTCGGACTACATGGGAATGAAACCCTGGCTAAATCACTGTAACAGGCTAAAATCATGATGCTTAATATCACAGGTATCAATGATAAAATTCAGTCATTAGTCACAGAGACGTGAAGTTGTCAAGCATGATGCCATGTGCCAGGGACATCACTGAAAACAAAACAGAATGTCCCGGTCTTCATGAAGCTTACATTCTAAGGGGGAAAAGGGCGACACACAAATGCACCAATACGATGATTTTAGATACAGAAGTGCTATAGATAACCCAGTAGAATGGACAAAGAGGTGATGAAGTGGAGAAGGGCAGAGGTGGGCATCTATTGGGATGGTTTATAGGGAAGGGTTGTTATTTGAGATGACATTTGAGGAAAGCCCTAATTCACGATGGAGTCAGGAATTATTTGGAGGATGAATACTCAGTCACTGCGCCTGATTCTGGTGGTATACACCTGGTGACGTCACAGTTTTCTAAACCCCCATCTCTTACACTATAGAATGGGAATAGTAACAACATATACATTCTATTATGAGGTTGTGAGGCTCAAATAAAAGACAAAAATGGCCAGATGCGGTGGCTCATGCCTGTAATCCCAGCACTTTGGGAGGCTGAGGTGGGCAGATCACAAGCTCAGGAGTTTGAGAGAGGCTGGCCAATATGGTGAAACGCCATCTCTACTAAAAGTACAAAAGTTAGCCGGGTGTGGTTGGTGGAGGGCGCTTGTAGTCCCAGCTGCTCAGGAGGCTAGGGCAGGAGAATTGCTTGAACCTGGGAGGTGGAGGTTGCAGTGAGCCGAGATCGCACCACTGCACTCCGGCCTGAACAACAGAACGAGACTCAGTTTCAAAAAATATAAAAAATAAAAAGATAAAACCATACTCAATTGTAAATATTCAGATGGATACAACTCAATTTCATATTCATTGTGTAAACTTGTTTCCTTCACTTTGATATTATATAATTTTATAAAATATATAAATTCTTTGAAGCTCTAGGAATATAGCGTAATGCAAAATATTTCTAAATTGATATCAGTGGAGTCCAAAAGCATATCTTTGGACTAAACTGATATCATGAAATGTGGGTTTTTCATGATGGCGATGGCCACTAGTTGAAACAGCTCTTTTCATTTCACAATGCTAACTATGGATAACACCACGAAGAGTCTGATAAATACAATGCAAAATGTCTGCAGTGTAAAATACGGAATTATATAAAAATCACACCTTTTTAAATTTGAGAAATAAACAATCTTAAAACTGTACTAATGTAACTTGTCAATGGGTAGGTCAATTTATTTCCCCTCTCAAAGGACCCAACTCTCAAGTAATCAGTAGAGCTTTGATTAAGATGTCAGCAATATTTGAAAATCCGTGTCTCATGCTACTGGAAATATTCACGTATCTTTGGACATCCCCACCTATAGAGTAAGCTATGTAGCCTCAAGCCAAAGAGATTAATTTCCAACTTGGAATGAAAAAATTGAATTATCTAGTACTTTAAATCAAAGAGTTTTTAAGAAGAAAAAATATAGGCCTGGCACGGTGGCTCACGCCGGTAATCCCAGCACTTTGGGAGGCCCAGACCAGCCTAGCCAACATGGTGAAACCCCCATCTCTACTAAAAATACAAAAAGTTAGCCAGGTGTGGTGGTGGGTGCCTGTAATCCCAGCTGCTGGGGAGGCTGAGGCAGGAGAATTGCTTTAACCCAGGAGGCAGAGGTTGCAATGAGCTGGGGTCACACCATCGCACTCCAGCCTGGGCAAAAAGAGCGAAACTCCGTCTTAAAAAAAAATAAATTTAAGGATTATAAATTCTAATAAATAGGACAACAGTTTCTCACTTTAATTTTAAAGGTTGTGAAATAGAAATGTCTAAGGACAAGCGATAGTATTTTAAGGAGAGAGTTTAAAATTTCCTATGATATTTTCAGTTCTCCCTACTTTGCCATTTTTTTGGAGGAAGTTGTAAATAAATTTGATTGTTTATTCCAAACCATTTTTTTGTAATTTCTTGTTTGGTGAACATAATCTATCAGTTTTAAAATAGGGTCAGTTATGTAATTTACTATGAAGCCTAAATGAACAATTAATCAATTTTCATTTACAAGCAATCAAATACCCTATAAAATAAACATAAATTTGGAAATTTTTAAAAAACCAAACCATATATATTTTTCTTTTCTAAATGTATCATGGAATAATTATAACAAAAAAATGCATTTGATTTTCTTCTCAGTGTTAACCAATATTTCACATTGCATTCTCACCTCCCTCCCTTGTCTATCTAGTAAGATGACCTCTGGGGTACATTTGCTTCACCATCCAAAACCCAGTCATGACTGCATACAAACCAGGCATGGAAATATGAGTTTCTCCTCTCTACTTGCAGCATTCCCCACTCCATTTTTTCATTTCATCACCTTTCTTTATCTCTTTTTCCACATGTTTGGAACTGAGAGGATATGGAAAATGAAACTGTCAAAGAGCTAGGAATAGAGGTGTTCTCAGACAAGCAAAATGCTTCCTCCATGCAATCCAGGCAGGGCAAGGACAGGCACGCTGCAGAGGGATGCTGCCCGAGGCCAGAGTGAGCTGAGACGGTTTCTAGGCCGAAGGCCTAGCAGGAGGCTCCTTATCTCAGCATGTCTACACATTCTGTCCCAGGCTGTTTTCAAGGATAGCCCAAGTCATCCTCGGCAGATAACACTAAATGGAAAGTATTACAGTACTTCCCCTATAAAAAAGACCATGCACTATAGATCAGAAACTACTAAAATGGATCCTATTTTAGCCTCATTCTGTCAAACCTAGACTCTAAGGGAAGGCATTCTTGGGTGGAGGCAAGCTCACAACCTTCCTTTCCTTAGAGATCCCAAAGTGCCTAAATTAGCATTCCTCAAAGTGGATTCCAGAGATTACTGGTTCCTAAGGATTTTAACAAGCTGTTCCTCAAACAAAACAAAACAAAACAAAAAAAAAAAAAAAAAAAAAANTTTGGAAGACTGATTTATTTGCTATAGGACTTTTCATATTCTTTTACATGCTGAATGCCAGAATCTGGAGTATTTCCCAATATATTTCAGATATCCTTTGGAAATGCTAGCTTAAAGAGAATAACAAGCTTCTTCCCTCTGAACACTGAATACACTGCAGTGCTGAAGCACCTCAGAACAATACTTGGCTCAGTGCTTGGCACAAGGAAAATATAATATATTGCTGAAGACACGATAAAACAATGGAATTTTTTTTTTTTAAGTTTTACCAAAAAAGTGCAAACACAAGATCAGGAGCAGAAAACTGCTGTTCACTTGAAGTAAAAGCATTCATAAATTATTTTGTCATTAAAGAGTGAAATTTGTTTCCAAAGCCCAAAATGCTAATAAGCACAAAGAAATACTGCATAGCTAAAGTAAAGCTCCATTTTGGGCCAGACTCTCAGTTGGGTTGAATAGCTGAGTATCTTTGGCCCAGTCAACTCCTTTAAGTCTCATTTTCCTCAGACATAAGAAGGGAGCTGGTCCAATTTCTATGACCCTTGTCAAGTTCCTAAATGGTATGCATTCAATAAAGGAAAAAAACAAAGCAAAACAAAAAAACGAAGGTTGGAATGATTCTCACAAGGGTATCATCCTAGAACAATAAGCTTACAAAGATGTTATTGTCTGGATAAATACAATTGTTTTTTCCACATTTTTAAATATTGAAAGATACGTTCGCCTCAGCCTCAAGCAATATAAACAGTTAAGACCAAGGTTACATTATGCACTTTGGACCACTAAGCATATTTAGAAGTTTAATACATACATAATAGCTAGGAAAATACTAAGGTATTAAAAGCTTTACATATATTAACTCTAATCCTCAAAACAGCCTATGAGGGGGGAACAATTTCCATTTTACAGAAAAGAAGGCTAGAGAACAGAGAGGTTAAGTAACTTGCCCAAGGTCACACAGCTAATGTTAGAGCTATAATCTTAATCCATATCAATCCAGTCTCATATTCAGTACTCGCATCACATACTCTGTTACTTCTCTCTGCTGCTAAGAAATATTCAAGGGAGTACTTGAAACTTAAAATTGTATGTAGAAAATGTGATGTTCAGGATTTGGTGAAATCTACAAATTATTTTTAAAATCGGTGTTCTTCAACTCATCTAACATTCTCTTATTCTTGATGGCAAAAATGAGTTTACTTCCCTGTGCCAGCAGGGGAATAGAATGTAAGTTAGATATTTGTCTTTAATATTATAATTTACTGGATGATCATCAGGAGCTGTTTTTTGTTTACTTGTTTAGTTTTTTCTACTTTCTACAAACAAATATGGTTGTTCAGAAGGAAAACCTGGTAAATATATACTGTATAAATCAGCACATATTCTTCACCATTCCTGGAAAAAAAAAAAACAAACCCAAAACAGTTGTCTTTCTGATAATGGGTCAGGAGAGTCCATTTCATTTACAATGAAGTTAAAAATTACACAGAATTCTCGTCTGAGAATTACAGATGAGAATTACACAGATATCTCATCCCCAAGGCTTGAAGCAGTCATCTTGCTTTCCTTCAGAGTACCCTGAGTAGGTTTCCAAACCACATCACACCAACTCGGGTAAGACTCTGGCCATCACCCTTCCCCTCCTCCCCGTGTCACTCCTGTTCTTCCTTCTCTTTATGCTCTTCCCCTTTCTTCTCCTTATCTCCTCAAATTATGGTCTACTAAAAATTCTTCTATTTACAAGGAAGTTTCCACTTCAAAATTTTATACAGCTACCTGCTTCTTCAGAATTCTTTGTGTTTGAGAGCTGTTAGTTGAATTGTGCATTTCAAGCTCTTCAGGCACACTATTTTAGAAGGAATTTATGGCTATCAGCTTTATAAGAGACACACCTAATAAAATATAATTAATTGTATTTTAATTGTATGAAATTAATTGTATGAAAACAATTGTATGAAATTGTATGAAAACAGTTGACATAATTGGCAGTGTATTTATAATTGTTGGAAAATACTACACACTATGGTGCATTATAGACATTTACATCACAATTTTTTCAGTGTTTTGTGTAGTCTTGCTCTATCAGAGCCTATAGAATGAGGAAGTAAATGTACATATTCAGCATTTGTCAGATTTTTTTCTATTTTCATAGGCAGAACACCATGTAACTATATATGTACATACATAGTACATCTATATTCATTTATATAATTATATATGTTATTGTACTAGCTGATGAGAATAGTGAGTCAGAATCATTCAAAACTCCATAGGCAACAATGCCACATTCTATCTATCCATCCATCCATCCACCCACCCACGTACCTACCTACCTGCCTACCTACCTATATAAGACCGAGTTTAATTTAAGATGTTGGGCAGTTGATGGTGCAAAGTGAAAGCTCAAAATGGCTGCCTCTATATCCCATGCTTTCCAAGAGGACTTCTGGTAAACAGGAAATCTCTGAGATTTGTAATTCAGTAAGAAAGAATCTGTTGGCAAATACTGCCTTTCAAAGTGAAGACACCTCTAGGAGAATTTTTATATTAGTGTCCCTCATGCCTGTTTGTGGGTCCAGTAGTAAGTGTTCTGAAAAGGAAAGTGTGTGCATATTACTCTTAGATGCTAGAAAAGTGGACATTTCCATCAAGTAACTAACTAGTTCACATACCAAATTATTATTTGGTCACAAGCCTGAGGATTCTAAATTTCAAAATTACATAAAACTGTCTGCCTTTTGTATGTTATGAAATAGAAAAACAATAGATATAGCAAAACCTCTACCAAATCCCTTTGAAAAAATTAGTTAATACGAATATTTAGTGTTTTCCTAAATGTACTATGGAGAATTCTAGAATGGACTTGAAAAATTCAACTGCCTTAAAATGGATCTTTATGAGAATGAGAAATTTTGCCATGTCAGAAAAGAGAAAAAAAAAACTTTACTTTTGTTTAGAAACACATATTTGTATTTCCATTAATCAAAGGTAACAGTAGAAATGCCGGATATAAATATTGGCAAGAGTTATGCAAGGTCATACCAGTTTTCTCTCCTTCACATAATACAGTACCCAAATTATTTCACAAAGATTCCACCTCTCCTATTTTTAAGGCCTTCCGGAAAAGAGGCAACATAACCTTCCTCAGTATCCTATTTTGATGTTTCACAACTCTCACTCTCAGGAAATTCTTACTTATAGCTAATCCCTCACAGAATGCTTTATGTCCACTCCTCTTGTCCTTTGTACAGAGAACATTTGGTGATCACATCCATCATGTCATACGCTTCAAGATGTGTATTGCTTTATATCTATTCTTTTAATCTTTCCTTATGCTGGTTTTTATTTTTTCCCCATCTTTGCAGCTCAATATTTCAAATCATATTTGCCTAGATTTCTGGAGTCCAAAAATATACCTAGTCCTTGAAAAATGCTTTTGTTGTATATTTTTATCAAATAAATATTTTTATTTATCCACACACTGCATGAATTTTAAAGTAAATGTTTACCTTTTCACTTATTTCAATTTTGTAATATTTCCCTTGCCAGATTTGTTTCTAGCCAACTCTTCCACATTTTGTATTTAGAGAGTTTACTTTTTTTTTCCTTGGCTTCAAGATTTCTGACCACTTCTCTAGTTTACCAAGGTTATGCTGAGTTCCTATCTTTCAAGGGACAGACCTCAAACACTCTTTATACAGGATTTGTTAGCATTTAAAATGTAATGACTAAATTATTTAATTCACTATTCCTTTAGCTACCATTAAAATCTGTGTGTGGTTTAGATGATATTTTCCCAATTTATGGATGAGGATGTCATATGAAAGAAAATCAAAAGCCTTAGAAAGTTGAAATTATACCTTTCCTTTTTCCTTCACACTTTATTAACAAAGATGAAAATTTTCTCACAGGACAAGTTATTATATGATGCTATCTTGCTTAATACTCACACCCTGAACTTTTAAAGATAAATAACACATGGATTTCATGGCGATATTTCCTTGTGCATTTTTAAGTCTGCAAATAAGAGAGTTACCAACTGTGGTTCCCAGCGTCATCCTTCATTTAAGAAATGTTATCAGTGTGATAGTTAACTCCTACTCTTTACTCAAAAATTCTTAAGACTAGCAGCCTGTGGTCCCATAATGCCATTATGTTAAAATAATTTCTGCCATTGAAATGATCCTAGGGCCTGGCGCCGTGGCTCATACCTGCACTCCCCGCACTTTGGAAGGCTGAGGCAGGTGGATCATTTGAATCTGGTTCAAGACCAGCCTGGGCAACATGGTGAGACCCTGCCTCTACAAAAAAATTTAAAATTAAGTGGGTGTGGTGGTGCGTGCCTGGTGTACCAGCTACTAGGGAAACTGAGGCCAGAGGATCGTTTGAGCCCAGGAGTTTGAGGCTGCAGTGAGATGTGATTGCACCACTGCACCCCAGCCTGGGTGACAGAGTAAAACTTTGTCTCAAAAATACAAAATAAAAAAAAATTAAAAAATTGATCTCAGGCTTTAGTCAAGCCTTTCCAGGAGAAGTTCCATGACATTTGTCTTGTTTCTTAGTATCACTGGATTCCGTAAGTCATACATACTCATATTACATTTCATGTACGTGACTAAAAGCATGAGTTCATTTCACTGCTTAAAAAAAGTGAAAAATAAAGCAAAGAAGCATTTCATTTATTGCTTCACTCAACAATATTCTTCTGCATAACTACTACTTTCCAGGCACTATTATAGGTGATATATCAGGGAATAAAACAGACAAAAATTCATGCCTGGTAGAACTTACACACTCCTGAAGCACATTAAAAATGGGCATTTTATTTTATCCTTTGTTGTTGCTTTTGGTTAAACTAAATAAATTCATAAAGACCATTTAATTTTGATTCGCCTTATTCAATTTTAAGTCCTCACTATTAGAACTTTTATTTCTATACTATTTTTAATTTCTCCTATTCTCATAATACATTTGAATTTCCATTCCTCAGACAGATCTTTCTTTTGTCAGCCAGATACTCCTTTATAAGGCTTGTGATTTCAGACGAAGTGTTCTTTGACCATTTGTGCAATCCTCTAGCCTACATACCATATTTTCTAAGAATATCTTGTAATATTTACAAGTTCTTTGAAATCTGCTCTGTTAAAATTCATCTTTTCTATTGTTGAGTTCTTCAGATCTTTCATTCCCACCTGTGTTTGGGCCGTAAAATATTGAGAATCTGGCCAATCACCAGGTTTGATGAAAAACTAAACTCATTAATTAATAATATTTTCCTAGCTTGACTGAAAGAAAAAAAAATCTAGTAAAACAAGAAAGCTAACTCATTTTCATGTTTTCTGATGTTATGTATCTGGGTAATTGCTGACTGTAATATTTAGATATTTCTATTATATCAGGATATAAGCAAGTAATCAACGACTCTCTAACACATAATAAAAGATAGCAGATTAGAAACAGAGTACAAATACAGACATCAACCATATAGAAAAAAAAAAGAGACACTACACAGTGAAAAAAATATTTCCTAAGAACGCATTCACCCAACATCAGCCACAAAATTACAGTGAATAAAGAAATGAGAAATACCGTGATAATTTCATTGTCATAATTTTAATTTTCATTAAATACGTTGAAAAAATTTGCAGGAGGAAAAAAGCGAGATAAAGGAGAAAACGCCTCCTCAGTATAGCTGTGTTGCTAGATGGCTGCCAGTAAGTCAACTTCCTAAGTAAATCTGTCATAGACTTATGAGAATCTAAATAATAATCTTCTTTAAAAAGATGATAGTCTAGGTTGCAACATTTTCTTTTCCAGAATCTTTGAAATTAAGCATGGGTTCTATTCTGGAACAGTGAAATGTCTGGACTGGAGAGGGCTCGTGCTAATGCTGACCACAACCATCTGCCCAGGAAACATACTGCCCCTCCTTCAGTCCTGCTCTAGAAGGAGAAGGGTATGATTGGACGGAGATCATCAGTGGCTACTGATTGGGAGCTACAAAGGACTGAGTTATTTTGGAAGATCCCGATATACAGGAGGTGATATCTTGTCAACCGTAGCATTTTTCCTATTTCATTTTTTGGGAGAGATGAAGGACTTTATAAAAACCTCTCTAGTGGTTGGGTGCGGTGGCTCACACCTGCAATCCCAGCAGTTTGGGAGGCCGAGGCTGGTGGATCACAAGGTCAGGAGTTCAAGACCAGACTGTCCAACATGGTGAAACCCCATCTCTGCTAAAAATACAAAAATTAGCGAACACGGTGGCTCATGCCTGCAATCCCAGCTACTTGGGAGGCTGAGGTAAGAGAATTGCTTGAACAGGGACCCAGGTGGAGGTGGAGGCTGCAGTGAGCCGAGATCCTGCCTCTGCACTCCAGCCTGGGCTACAGAGCAAGGCTCCTTCTAAAAAAAAAAAAAAAAAAAAAAAAAAAAACAACAACAACAACAAAAAACTCTCTAGTTTTTTTGTGTGTAATATTGTTTGTGTATTATTTAAATCTGGTTACAAAAAAAAGCCCTCAAAGGTGAACCAACAAATTGTTGGAGTTAAGCTAAAAAAAAAAAAAAAAAAATCTATCTCTAGAATTCTATTGAGACATTGCAAAAATGAGACAGACCAATTACTAGGCAGACAATTTATGTTACACAATTACATTTAAACTTCATTTTTCATGTGTCTGAAATTCAAGTTTTGTTGTTGTTGTTGTTTTGTTTTTTAGACAGAGTCTTGTTCTGTTGCTCAAGCTGGAGTGCAATGGTGTGGTCTTGGCTCACTGCAACCTCTGCCTCCTCAGTTCAAGCGATTCTCCCTGCCTCAGCCTCCTGGGTAGATGGGATTACAGGCACCAGCCACCATGTTGGGCTAATTTTTGTATTTTGGGTAGAGAGGGGGTTTTGCCATGTTGGCCAGGCTGGTCTCAAACTCCTGACCTCAGGAGATTTGCTCACCTTGGCCTCCTAAAGTGATGAGGTTACAAGTGTGAGCCACTGCACCCGGTCTCAAGTTTCATGTCTTATTTGTATTTTTCTAAGGTTCAATTTCTCCACAACAAAGCAAGAGGTATTAACTAGGTAATATATATGTTTCTTCTATTTTTAATTAAAGATTTTGTTATCTATGATCTATTGAAACAAATATCTATGACTTACTCTAATCCAGAAAATTATCATGTTAACAGATTCTATTTCAAATTGGAAACACAGAAGAAAAAAATCTGAAGAAATAAATGTGAAAATTGGCAACAAACTCTTAATTTGTGTTTGATTGTTTCTGTGAAACAATTTTAAATCATCCTAGTAAAAGGGTTAACATGAAATGAACATGCTCAGGTATGTTATTTCTGTGATTTCAATTGGACCTTAATCTCAGATAAGTTCATAGTCTCATGATTATATTTCATCTTATATTTCTGTTGAGGAAATCGAGGCATTGAAAAAATGCACAACTTGTCCAACTTTACACTGCAAGTAAGTAGCAAAACTGAGTTTTGAGATAAGGGAGGCTGACTCCAGATTCCAAGTTCTTGAAAAGTTTCAAGGAAATATTTTTATCATATTGTCTTTAAATTTTACATGTCAAAGTCCTGAATCAGTTGACAGTGACATACATATATCAAATTCAAGTACATTCAACAGAGTTTTATCTAAAAATACACCTCCAAGTTTATTTCTCATTAGATTAAGAAGGCTGTTTTGTTTTGTTTCTGCTTGGCTTTTTTTTTTATCATCCTTTGAAAACTGGGAAAATATATTGCTATTTGTAGTTTTAACATAGTACACCAAAAAATACTAAGTAAATCTAACTTTTTCTCTGATTCAAATTATATTTCTTAATGCACTTCTATGTAAAGACATTTCAAAAACAACTCTTTTCCCCATGGTTAAGATTTTAAATAGTGTTAGAGTATACCTGCAAGTATATACTTACAACTTATAACTAGAAATACGGTATCTCTAATTTTCCACTTGGTCTATGTCTTGGTAATGTAAACATAATTAGGAACTCTGACTATATATTAACGTGACAATGAATTGGAAACGGGTGCTGCTAAAGGTTCAATTTATAGAGAAATTGGTGAGAAATGCAGTACTCTGCAATTTATTGAACATGCCTTACCTAGTAAATTTCTATGCCCTTCTAATCAAATGATTCTTAAGAGCTCTGTGTATGAAAATAATTCACCTTGTGCATTTAAAATGACTCACTGATTGTAAGCAGCTTTCTAATACTTCATAATACACGGGATACTAAAAAACGTCAATGGCCGGACACAGTGGCTCACACCGGTAATCCTAGCACTTTGGGAGGCTGAGGCAGGCGGATCACCTGAGGTTGGGAGTTCGACACCAGCTTGACGAACATGGAGAAACCCTGTCTCTACTAAAAATACAAAATTAGCTGGGCATGGTAGCACATGCCTCTAATCCTAGCTACTCGGGAGGCTGAGGCAGGAAAATCACTTGAACCAGGGAGGCAGAGGTTGCAGTGAACCGAGATTGCGCCATTACACTCCAGCCTGGGCAACAAGAACAAAACTCTGTCTCAAAAAAAAAAAAGAAAAAAGAAAAACAGTCAATGACCAGTGAACCCGTTTTAATTCTGTAAGTTAATTAATCTGAACTGCATGTAAAAGTTTAAGCTAGAATGAACATTACAAATAAAGAACGCTGCACGGCAACTGTCAGATCCTCCTGTGTCAATGGTGCCTATAATTGCTGTTGTCAACAGCTGCTTCAAATTGTCAAAAGACCCCAGAAACAATTCAGGAAGGAAAAGTTTTTAAATGGATCCACATTATGGAAAAAACTCTTCCTTTATAGTCACTGTTCATTTCCTGTATTGAAATATGACGTAGAAGCAACTGTAAGCAAGAAATTATGACCAATTTAGGGGCTGTTTAGTAAGACAAACTTTCATTACATGAAACTTATTTCTTGTAGGCATTTCAGTACCAACATATCACTAAATCTCAGAGTACAACAGCAGTAGAAGCTTTGAGGAAGATCACAATTTTACTATTTGTTATGATCTTTTCCATTCATATACCTGAATCTTATGCATCGCAGTTCCCTTCCTGTGTGATAAGCTTATCTGAAGTAGGAAACAATAAGTGCATATGAGTCCTCTGTTGTGAACATCTCAGAAGTTGGTGATAAAAATACATATTTTATCTTAAATAATCTAAATAAATTTTAATGGTAATAATACTAATTTATGATGTTGATAATTTTTATAAAATACATAAAAGAATTTTCTTGAACATGAATTTTTAACCTATATCTTCTTGATATGTGCTTTCTGCTTATTAGAACTTTGTTAAAAGTGGTATAACACTCAATTACATATTTACACCTGTAAGAAAAATAAAATATACTTCAAGTCTTTTGCTTTTTTTTTTTTTTTTGAGACGCGGTCTAATTCTGTCGCCCAGGTTGGAGTGCGGTGACGCGATCTCGGCTCACTGCAACCTCCGCCTCCCAGGTTCACAGGATTCTCCTGCCTCAGCCTCCTGAGTATCTGCGACAAAAGGCATGCACCATTACGGCCGGCTAATTTTTTTATGTTTAGTAGAGACAGGGTTTCACCATGTTGGTCAGGCTTGTCTCGAACCCCTGACCTCAGGTGTCTGCCCACCTCTGCCTCCCAAAGTAATGGGATTACAGGCATAGGCCACTTCAACTACACCCGGCTGACTTCAACTCTTTACGAAAGTGCTACAAATATACCCATTCCCCCACGACAGAAGAATGACAGCCGCAATACCTGGGACTAAACTGTCATTTCAGACAGTAAAGAGAAAAAGAAAATTATTATAGGAATCACTTTATAATATTTTTGTTAGGATAAAAGAAAATTAAGCAGTAAAGTTCCAAGGAGAACTCTGTGCTCAACATGGGAGAAATATCATTCAAACACAGTTTATCCCTGCAGGGAGATTACCTGTAATGCCGCCAAGGTCATTGTCAAGTTGTATTAATGGCCATGTCGAGTATGTCAGTCACATGAGTTAGAGCTGCCTCCTTCTTTTTCTACTGCATAATGACCAGCCTCTAATGAACACTGACAAATTGGGGTGAGTGAATATGTTTTTCCAAAATATAGATGGAAGGGTTCTATTCCACCACTTTTCTATTTTAATTGTACCAAACACATGGAATGGATATAGTCTGGCAGGAGAGAGGTTTGAAATATTCTACTTTGAAAATTGAACCATTTTTGAAATGGCACTTTGAATCTTAAAGGGAATTATTTGTGGCTGCATTGTGAATTTTCTTTCAAATGCACATGTGCTTACATTGCTGCAAAAGCACGAAATATTTTTTAAATGCAGAAGTGACTTCTTTTTATATCGAAAATGTCACTGGAACACAGAGTTAGCAACAGAATGATTTAGTATTCAATAGTTAAGCTCTACCGCAGATTTGTAATTTTCATTTATCAATATTATTCATCATTTACAGAAGAAATGTGAAAGTGTAAGCATATTGGCTTTTGAATACATCTACTGACTAGAGTGTAGCCGTCATATTTATGTACTTAGAGTAGAAATAGATTAACACATCTCCTTTACGGGACTTATATTTAAATAGAATAAATCACACCCTGAAAGAATAAATGATATTCTAGTATGTTATAATAAGACTTCCTCGTAGGAGACATCTCTATTAAAAATTTATAACTTTAGCCTTAGAATACCAATGTAGTCCTAGTTTTGAGATTAGCAATCTATCATAATATCTGGAAATCTAGCAAGTTCAATTCTCAATTTGCTATCAGAACTCAGCACTGATTTCTTTGTTTCACTTATATCCTTTAATTCACCAAAACACTATTGAAATGAGTGGGAAAGAAAGAAGACTTGAAGAAGCACTTCCCTGCTTACATCAGCTGACCTGGACAATATTTTAAAACTATATTTAGAAAAAGATCAAAAGAGCTGAGTACAGCGACAATTCTCCTGGCCAACTTCCTCTATTACCACTTTTCTTTTTTTCACTTAGTAACTCAACTATAAAATATATGTTAAAAAGAAAAAAGGGAGACAGAATACTCCCAGGGCCGCTAGATAGAATTTTAACATGTGAATCTGGTACATAGAATTAGGATACAAGATCAGACAACACTCTATATCTTTCACATGAGACTGCCATTTCTATTTTGTTAATCTCATTTATATTTACACAATTTTTGGTGATGACTTGGAACACAAATGCATTACAAAGGAGTTCCTCAAATTTGAATTTGAGCACAAACAACAATGATCTAAATTATGAAGGTTAGATTCAAATAAATTCCACTTATAAAGTATGTAAGTAAAAAGTGGCAATACACAGAGTGCAAATAAACTCCATTCAGAGCACTTACAATTATAACTAGCAATGGGTCACAAAATGCAACTAAAATTTAGGTATAATATTTTAGCTGAGATTTTAAATGTTTAATTGTCATCACTTTTTAAAAGGTAACATAATTTGCCATTTAAAAAATTCCTCAAAGGTAAATAGCAGAAAGAGGTTGTGGAGAGAGAATCTTCTTGATATGAAAACTTAATAATGATTTGTATTTGAAAGACCAGTTACAGTGGCCAAAACTATTTTAGTAGAAGATAACAAAGCTAGTTTCAGAAAATTGGTTGAACGGCTACAACTTTCTGGTTATGTGATGTATCTCTTACCTTGTAGAATATTGGGTAACCTTACACGGATGAAAACTATGTCCTTAAGGCAAAAACTCCCATTTTCACACATTTCTATCTCTCAACATAGAAATGATAAGAGGAAATATGCTAAGTGCTTTGCACGTATTATTTAATTATTATAATTATTCTAGTCACCATAAGGTAGATAAGCTGAGGCATATTTTGAAAACTTTAGTGGTGTAAGTTCTCACTCCACACTGTGAACCAGTGATTTGCAACTTAGGTAAGCACATTATAAAAAGAACTGGCACCCTGATGAAAATAAAGTTTGAATTTTGGTAAAAAAATTGACATTCTTGGGTTACAAATTCCGTTTACCAATGTCATTCCTCTCTGTCAAAGAGTTGATTAAAAGATTCTCTATACTAATGATTAGAGTTCTCAAATGTAGAAGTAGTGTGTTTCCTTGGATGACACAAAAATTCTTTAATATTGGAAAATACTTCTTAAAATAATATTGTATCAAATACTTTAAAATATTTTCAATTTATTTGTTTCTAAATAATTTAATTTAAAAGGAATTCATAAATCCAGATGCTCCAACTGTTAAACCCTTAAAATTCACATATCTAAGAGCCAGAACGCATGATTTTGGCTACTCTTTTGAATTCTATGGGAAATCTCTTTGTGGGCCTGCAAAGACTGCAAAACTTGTTTGCTAAAAATAAACAAATAAATAATGAGGTCATATGCACATAAGAAATATACAGAAAATGAGTGTGATATTTGGCTAACACACTGTTGTCTAAGGCTCAATTTAAAATCTACAATGAAAGTTTGAACATATTTATTTTATTTAATCTGTGTCTAAGAGTTTAACTTTAGATCAATCACTTTCATGATTGACCATTATTAAAGTTTTGTTTTCTCTGTTTCAGGCAAATGAATCTGCAAGTTGCCTTAAGAAATTATCTATTATTAATCAACATTTCAAAATGCAGAAATTTTCAGGAATTAGCAAATCCGGTATTCTGCAGATTCATTTTTAATTTAATAATTTGAATTGAAACAATTAAAATTTCACTCCAATAATTATTTTTATAAAACACTGACAAGATAAATGACAAAAGTAAAGTTGTATTTAATGACTTTAGGGTAGCTTGTAGGATAGTGCAGATTGTTGTAATTATAAAATCTATTTCCTAGAGCTTCCCCTCAAAAGGCAAAAACGAAAAATCCTTCAAAGCAAAATTTCTTGACTGCAAAAGTTTAAAAAGCATAATGATTGTTATTCCTTGTTTTATGTCATGCACTATTCTTTTCACTTTATATATATTGTTAGTTCACCTAATCTCCAGAAATATGCTGTTTTAGTATTATGTCCATTTTACAGATGAAATGGAGGCAAAGAGGACTTCTCTTGTCCATGGTAAGGAGTAGATCTGGGGTTTGAAGTTACACGATCTGACTCCAGTATCTGCTTTTTAACTATTACACTAACAAAAATCCAACATTTTAATGAAAAATAATTGCTATTTTGATTGCCTTAAGAATGCAGCATCTTGGAACTGCCAAAGTAGATGAGGGTATGTATGGAGGATCCAGAGTTGAAGAGGACTCTCAGGGTCACTATGATGCCCTGCCCAGAATGCCCTTCACTTTAACATGGAGCAGTAACTGTTACCTCCAGGTCTGTGTACACACTCTGATTTTGGTGATCTCTATGACACACACATACACACACACATATACACATACATGCACACACACACACCATATATATACACACACAAACATACACATATACACACATACATATAATTATTTAAGGAAGAATATATATGTACAGTTGACCCTTGAATAACACACACAGGTTAGAACTGTGAGGAGTCCACTTATACATGAATTTTCTTCCATCTCTACCACACCTGAGACAGCAAGGCCAACCCCTCTCTTCCTCTTCTTCATCAGCCTGCTGCTCAATGTAAAGATGAGGATGAAGACCTTTATGATAACCCTCTTTAACTTAATATCTTCTTTTTTATGATTTTCTTTACCCTAGCCTACCTTCCTGCGGTATATAATACATATCACACATGAAATATGTGTTAATTGACTGTCTATGTTATTGATAGGGCTTCTGGTCAACAGTAGGCTATTAGTAGTCAAGCTTTTGGGGATTCAAGTTATATGCAAATTTTCAACGGCCTAGGGGGTTGGCCTCCAACCTCTACATTGTTCAAGGGCCAATTGTATTTTAGCAGAAAACTTGGCTACATTGCTTCATTTTTGAATAATTCCATGACTTCACTTTGTCTTCTATTTTGATGTCAATCAACATGTACAAGTAGTCGAGGCAAACTTACTAAAGTCACTCAATGTAAACAGACTACATGCCAGGATCCGTCTAATGTTTCTGCTAACTTTTAGCTTCCGCTTGCTAACGTTCTATATGCTACTATTCTTAATAATTTCACATTCTCAATGACGAGTCGGCTGACTGAAGGCTTAAAAATTCAGTATTTGGTCACGTACGACTCTTTTATGTTTTGTTTTGTTTTTTTGAGACAGAGTCTTGTTCTGTCACCCAAGCTGTAATACAATGGTACGATCTCGGCTCACAGCATCCTCTGCTGCCTGGGTTTAAGTAATTCCCCTGCCTCAGCCTCCTGAGTAGCTGGGACTACAGGCACACATCACCACGCCGGCTAATTTTTTTTTTTGTATTTTAGTAGAGACGGGGTTTCACCATGTTGGTCAGGATGATCTCGATCTCCTGACCTTGTGATCTGCCCGCCTTGGTCTCCCAAAGTGCTGGGATTACAGGTGTGAGCCACAGTGCCCGATCGCAACTCTTTATTTTTTATTTTAAAACTAAAATAATTTCATGCATTTATATTTGTATGAATATATTGTAATATTTATTGTAAGTACTGCAAATTATAAAATCTATTTTCAGCATTTCAGAAAGATTAAAGTATTCTAATTGTACTAAAATGTATCAAGATGATTGTTACCTGAAGCTTTATAATGCAGTCAATACAATCAGACTCAGTCCATAAGTACTTTATATATCTAGAATATAAGCAATTTATCAAACTATATTTGTGTTTTAGGTTGCAACATTTCCATTATGACAAGTGATAATTAAAAGACCAAAAGTAATTGTATTTGGCAATCATATATGCAGAATATTCTACATTCCTTAGCACTATGGTGACAAAAAATAACTTACTGCTATCATTATAGATACCATAACATGATTAAAAGAATTTTAGAACTGTATGTTGAATTGTATGCTCAACATTGGTTAGTAACAGAAAACATTCATAATATTAAAAAAACACATCATTTAAATACTTTAAATCTTCTCTATATAATTTAAAAGTTAGTTTTAAAGCTATTTCTTTTAACAAATGTAAGAAAAACATACACCTACCAGTACCACTGGTAGGGGTGAAAGTTGAGATGAAGAACGTTCATGGAACTTGATGAGAAAAGGTAGTCAGAATCTCCTTCTAACTCAGTGCCTGTAAAAGACCATTCAGAGTAACGGTCTCTTTTCTATTTATTTGAACACTGGATTCTGTTTGTATTAACCATCACTTGAAATAAGTACACTGTACAACAACAAAATTGTAACAAATATCTTTATTTAAATTATTTTATTTTTCCAAGTGATAGTTAAAATGCTGCATGTGCCGCTCTTAAGAATGTAGTTCTAGCTGGGCGCAGTAGCTTATGCCTGTAATCCCAACACTTTAGGAGTCCAAGGTGGGCAGATCATCTGGGGTCAGGAGTTTGAGATCAGCCTGGCCAACAAGGTGAAACCCCGTCTCTACTAAAAATACAAGAATTAGATGGGCATGGTAGTGCACGCTTGTAATCCCAGCTACTCGGAGGCTGAGGTAGGAGAATCATTAGAACCCAGGAGGTGGAGGCTGCAGTGAGATGAAATTGTGCCACTGTATTCCAGACTGGGCGACAGAGCAGGACTCTGTCTCAGAGAAAAGAAAGAAAAAAGAAAAAAGAATGTAGTTTTAACGAGACACAGAGGCTTACGTCAGTAATCCCAGCTCTTTGGGAGACAAAGGCTAGAGGATTGCTTGAACCGCAAGTTCAAGACAAGCCTGGGCAAAACAATCAGACACCTTCCCTATAAAAGTGAAAAAATTAACTGGGTGTGGTAGCATGAAGTTAAAGGCTGCAGTGAGCTGGGATAGCACCCCTGAACTCCAGCCTGAGCAATGGTGAGACTCCATCTTTTTTTTTTTTAAGTAAGAAAAAGAATGTATTTTTAGCTGAGTGTGCAATGAGTAATGAGATCTTCTAGGCTAGATTTGTATACTTTTAAACAAGAGTTGATTACCAAACAACTATGTACACAGGGTAGCCAGGTAGCTTCCATTAGTACCATTAAGAAGAAACTTTCTGTTAGCTACATAATGCCTAGACATTCAGTAAGTTGAAAACAGTAATAAGTCACCATAATTGAATGGATACAGATAATCGGAAACTGCCTGCAAAAATGAAATCTATGCATTATAGAAATGACAATCATTTTAGGCAACAATATTATTAAAATAAATGTATCATATAGACTGCTAGTGAAAAGTAAAACTTAGTGATTTGAATATCATTTTGATTTTCTTATTCCCATCATCACCTGATGTTAAATAGCAGTGGAAAAGATAAAGGCATGATTTAGCTTTTAGTAGATGTCCACATAACGGATTTATAAAAGATATAAACCCTTTCCAATATGCTTGAATTTTCAGATATTTACAGAAATAAGCGATCCACATGGCCAGATGCTCATTACAAAACAAATAAAACAATTTACATGAATGCTTTGGATAAAGTTTAAACTTCAAACAGGGACAATAAGATGCACCATGCCTCCTAATAAATCATAAATGTGTCTCTCAACATTGTTTTATCAGTGACATTATTGTTATTTCATGACTTCACTCATGACTCAAACAAGAACCACAATAATTCCTAATTTATACATGGGAGCAAAATCTGAGGAAGAAATGTAAAATTACTATTTAGGAAAAATGTGGACGCATTCTCTATCAATTACCTGCATATAAAATGAATTAAAGACTATTGAGAGCAGCTTTTTGTAACTCTATAAGAACCGTGTTTTCTGTGAGACCAAAGCTTTAAAATATGAGACTTCTAAACCTCAGTTTTCCTCTCTGTAAAATGCGTATTAGGAAACAATAAATAGATATTACTGTCATGGATTTATAGAGTAGATATGATCAACACTCTTCAGCCAGTCAGGTAGTATAGCAGATGTGGTACAAAAAATAATTTGTTAGTTGAGAGATTACAAATCCATCAGGAAGTATATCCTGAACACAAAGGTGGATAAAACTTAATCTGCATACCAAAGAGCTTACATTTTATCCAACTTTGAACAATACTTTTAAAATTAACTTCAGTACAACATAGAAATTGTAAACCCCATAAAATAGATCCTCAAAAAGATATCTGAAAGTCAGACTGGGAAAGATGACATCACTGGGAAGAGCCTCATCAACTATTTTTCCTAGGTCTCTCTCACCTAAATTAGGATAATTATTACCCTTCATTCACTTGCTTCAAATTAATTCAACAAAGATGGAACATCTATTATCTGTGACAGACTCATGTAGACCACAGAGGAAACAAAGATGAGCAAGGTGCAATCTCCAAGCTCAAGGAGTTTACAGTCTAATGTGGATTGAGAATAATTTAATTTGTACAATATTTCCATTTTATGATGCTATTGTCCACATATCATTTCATGCAGACCTTGAGAATCATGTTTACTGAAGTCAGAAATGTTGACATTTTTCTACTGTGATATGAAAAAAGGACTGCAATGAATTACAACTGTCTCACTAGAGTCTTTATGGTCTTATTTTGTATTTCCGAGAACTGAGATTTGTTCTAATTTTAGTATATTTGTGAATGGCTTGACCCATTCTAGAATAGCTTATGTGTGATTTACTCCCCAGAGTGGTTCTATGTGCAATATGGGAGACAAGATGGCAGGAGGTACCCAGAAAAAGTGCTGGACCCCATGCTGTCCTTGTTGAAGAAACCTGAAGAACATGCAAATTTAAAAAGAAGCTTTGAAACTTTTCCTCAGCTTTATAGTTCATTTTTAAACAGCTGTTACGAAATGTTGGGATTTGAAAGAGTCTTGCTAAGTGCTATATAGAATACATAGAAAATATTTAAAAATACATCCATATTCAAGTTTATTTTCTTAAATAATTTGAAAATATTTTTATCTATAAAACAAATTACTTTCATTTTTAGAAAAGCATCATTACAGTCTTCTGAATAACACAACATATAGTAATAAGATGATATACTTCTTTTAATGATTTTGGATATTTTTTCCTTAACTGTTCACAGATTATTTCTCTAATACAAAAGAATAAATTAGCTAGTTGGGTAATTTAAAAGCCAATGAATAAAATAATACTCTTTATGTTGCGTGATTTTTATTCCCTTCCTGATACAGGTTGACTGTGTCCCCACCCAAATCTCTGCCTCTGCACAGGTTGGGACAATTTGGAGGGCTTAGAAGAAGACAGATGTGGAAAGTTTGGAACTTCCTAGAGACTTGTTGAATGACTTTGGCCAAAATACTGATAGTGATATGGACAATGAGGTCCAAGCTGAGGTGGTCTCAGATGGAGATGAGGAATTTGTTGGGACCGAAATTAATAAACTGAAATAAAAACTAAAATGAGAACATCCTGTTATATCTTAGCAGAGAGACTGGAGGCATTTTGCCCCTGACCTAGAGATCTGTGGAACTTTGAACTTGAGAGAGATGATTTAGGCTTTTTGGCGGAATAAATTCCTACGCAGAAAAGTGTTCACAATGTGACTTGGGTGCTCTTAAAAGCATTGAGTTTTATGTATTCACAATGATGTGGTTTGGAATTGGAACATAATTTTTAAAAGGAAAGCACGTCATAAAAATTTGGAAAATTTGCAGCCTGACAATGTGATAGAAAAGAAAAACCCATTTTCTAAGGAGAAATTCAAGCCAGCTGCAGAAATTTGCATAAGTAATGAGAAGCCAAATGTTAAGCACCAAAACAATGGGGGAAATGTCTCCAGGGCATGTCAGAGACCTTCATGGCAGGCACTGCTATCACAGGCCTTCTAGATGTCTAGAAGGAAAAAAAGGTCTCTGGGCTGGGCCCAAGGCCTTGCTACTTTGTGCAGTCTTGGGATTTGGTGCCCTGTGTCCCAGCGGTGGCTAAAACAGCCTGAGGTTACAGCTCAGACCATTGCTTCAGAGCATTAAAGGTCTAAGCCTTGGCAGCTTACATGTGGTGTTTGTCATATGGGTGCACAGAAGTCAAGAACTAAGTTTTGGGAACCTCAACCTTGATTTCATAGATGTATGGAAATACCTATATGTCCTGGATGTCAAGGCATACGTTTGTTCCAGGGGTGGAGCCCTGATGGACACATTTCCCCTCTGCATTGCCTCATGCCTCTGCTACGGCAATGCAGAAGGGAAATGTAAGGTCAGAGCCCCAATAAAGAATTCCCACTGGGGAACTGCCTAGCAGAGCTGTGAGAAGAGGGACACCATCCTCCAGATCCCAGAATGGTAGATCCTCTGACAGCTTGCACCGTGTGCCTGGAAAAGCCACAGATACTCATTAGCAGCCTAAGAAAGCAGCCACGAGAGGCTGCTGCACCCTGCAAAGCCACAGTGGCAGAGCTGCCCAAAGCCATGAGAACCCACCTTTTGCATCAGCATGACCTCTAGGTGAGACATAGAGTCAAAGGTGATCATTTTGGAACTTTAAGGCTTAGTGACTGTCCTATTGGATTTTGTACTTGTTTGGGGTCTGTAGCCTCTTTGCCTATATTCCCACTGTATCTAGGAAGTAACTAATTTGCCTTTGATTTTACAATCTGATAGGTGAAAGGGACTTGCTTTGTCTCAGATGAGACTTTGGACTTCATCTTTTGGGTTAATACTGGAATGAGCTAAGACTCTGGGGGACTGTTGGGAAGGCACAATTGTATTTTGAAATGTAAGAACATGAGATTTGCGAGGGGCCAGGAGAGGAATTACATGGTTTGGCTGTGTCCCCACCCAAGTCTCATCTCAAATTATAGTTTCCATAATCCCCACGTCATGGGAGAGACCAGGTGGACACAATTAAATCATTGAGGCCATTCTCCCATACTGTTCTCCTGATAGTGAGTGAGTGCTCCTGAGATCTGATGTTATTGTAAGGTGCTTACCACTTTGTTCAGCACTCATTCTCTCTCCTGCTACCCTGTGAGGGGGTGCCTTCTGCCATGATTGTAAGTTTCCTGAGGCCTCCCTAGCTATGTGAAACTGTGAGTTAATAAAGTCTCTTTTCTATATAAATTTTCTAGTCTTGGGTATTTCTTCATAGCAGCATGAGAACAAACTAATACATTTCCATTCTTCAGATTTCCTGTAAAGTAGCTGAATGTGTGCTTAAATTATGGTCCAAGTCTAGATGATGCAGAGAAAAATCTCAAAGCAGGATTTTTAAAACAATGAAATTAATAAAACAGCAACAACAAAAGCTCTGTGAATTAAATACATGCAGTATTGTTTTTAGACTCATAAAAATATTCAGTCAAGCACTTCCTTCCTATTAATTTAATTTTGACAAATTGAGGTGTTTCTTGATAATGAAATCCAATGTGTGAATATCTACTTCAAAAACCTCAATGCATACCTCTTCACTCCTTGCAAAAATCAGGATTTTCCTCAGTCTTCCCTCTACTCTTCTACATATACCTATCACCTCATGACCAATCTCTACATGCAAGCCTTACCAATCTTTCTCCCTGTTCCTCATGTAGGAATTCATGTGTAGTATTGACCTACAATATATTCAAGGTATTTTTCCAGTCATTTTGGGGGACCCTGAAATGAGCGAGACTCTATAGAGATTGGAATAAAAGGAGTGACAGAATTCATCTGCTAAATTAATTTATCGAGTTAACCAAGGGCCATGGCTGCATTTAGATTGGGTGACCATAGGCAACAAAACTTAAAGCTCACCTGGGACGTCAGGAGGAGGCGGCCCAGTAAGAGTCAACTAGAAGACAAGGAAGGGAGTGAAGTGCATTTGATAAGGGTATGGACTCTGAGACCCACCCACCTGTGTCCTAATCCTTGTTGGGTGCAGTCCTTCTCTGGCCCTCACTTACATACACACATCCTTGTCAGTTCACTAGTCCTGGATCAGTTAGTTATTCCTTGGAGAAATCTCTTTCTCAAGTGCTCCATATGTCAGCTAAAGACAACTAACAAACATTTAGAGTGATGCTTACACATCTGCATTAAGGAATAGAAAAAGCGATTTTTAAAGAAAACATAAACTAAGAATACTTGAATCTTTAAGCAGTAATTTTCAAACTTCAGTGAACCTTCTAATCATCTAAACATCATTTTTAAGGTTCTCCCCAGGAAGGTGGTAGTGAGAAATGCACTTTGAAGGAGCGCTACAAACCATTCTCAGGCTTACATATGGTAGATTACACTTTGCACATCTAGAAGTTGTTTTCATTATTCCCGCAAAAATTCTACCTGTCGCGTCAGAGTGTGTTGATTAAACATTACTGGTTATGGCAAACTTGAACGATATAATTGTTATTTGTATTACAACATCCATATGGCTTCTTACTATTTTAAAAAATTTTGGCCGGGCACGGTGGCTCACAACTGTAATCTCAGGACTTTGAGAGGCTGAGGTGGGTGGATCATGATGTCCAGATATCAAGACCATCCTGGCCAACATGGAGAAACCTCGTCTCTACTAAAAATACAAAAATTAGCTGGGCATGGTGCCGTGCACCTATAGTCCCAGCTACTCGGGAGGCTGAGACAGGAGAATCACTTGAACCTGGGAGGTGGAGGTTGCAGTGAGCCTAGATCACATGACTGCACTCCACTTGGTGACACAGCAAGACTCCATCTCAAAAAAAAATTATTAAAAGTGTACACTAGGCATGCGTTGGTTCACGCGAGAAACTAACAATCATTTAAAAAACTCTTCCCATGAAAAATAAATTCTGGATTTTCCAACAGTAATTTTAAAACAGAATTTTGGGGTGAAAATTATTTGTAAGCTGCAGTGTGACGGTATTACTGGGAACACAGTGGTATGTTAAGAGTCTGTACTCAAAAGTAAGACACACAGTGACGAGGCACATTCAAACTCTTCTGTAACGATCTGCTCAAGTGTTTTCTCCTTTGTGAAGTATTTCCAGAATCCTCATGTAGCACAGATTGGGCTTTTTATTTTCCGTGTTATAAAAAATTGTAGAGCCAGCATGCAAGGAAAATCAAGGAGAATGCCGTTTAACTTAGGAAAGTTCCTGTATTAATTAACTGAAGATGACAGTGTTCTATAATAAAAGGAAAGCATTAATGTTTTCAGTTTCCAAGTTTAGTTCATACCTGACAGAATGTTATGTAACTGCTACAGCCTCATCCTAAAAGAAGCCAATAATTTGAAAACTAGATTGATCTAATTAATTGTACACATTGAGAAGTTGCGCTCAACGAGCAAAACTCTGCAGACGTGACAGAGATGTAAAGCTAATGGCTACAAAGCTGCAAAAATATTTGCTCATTTATGAACAAGTCAACAAATCTGAAGTTTTATTTTCTTGTGGGAGTGAATACAGTAGCATTCAACAAAAAACATATTGTAGCTTTTTTTTCCTTTTAAAATGGACACATTGGATACTGTAACAGATATTAATATTTTCTATAAACAGCTTCATAAAGTTCTGTAGGGCAATTCACAATAAAGTTTCTTAAGTCCTACAGGTCTTATCATTTTATTAAATACTCTCTGTAAGTAGGAAAGGGTATAAATTTCCTTTAGGTAATGGAAATAAGTTACATTTTTATGGCCAATTCAGCATTCTAATAATGACTGAAAATACCTATGAAACCCTATGTTTCTCAGGTAGGAAAGGACAACAGTTTCTTTTACGTAATGGCAATATATTCCATTTTACAGTAGGTTCAACATTCTAATAATGATGGAATATGTCAAAGAAATGAATGAAGTACCTTCTAATTTTCTTCCACTTCTCTAAGGCTGGTAAGGGAGCAACGCTGCCACTTCTAATGTGAACAGGTGAATAAATGAATGAAACTATTACTGCATATGTTTTTTTGTTTCATTTTATGGTTAAGGTAGGTTTTTTGGCAACCTTGTCCCAATTACCAGGAAGCTGTGCCTGCTGTTCATAATGGTGGATCTGTTCCTTCCCTGTTTCCCTTAACATTTCCCCCCTCTAAAATCATAAAACAAAATGAATTGTGTTTTGTTTTTTAAAATTGTAAATTTTTTTTTCACTTAAAAAAATGCCATATTCCAAGGCATACCTTTTAGACTGTCTTAGGTCACGTCTGTGTGCCAACTGCAGCCCAGTGGGACAGTCAGACTCACTCAGCAGAGCTGGCCTGCTCAGCAGAGCCTAGCAGTTATAATCTAGAAGTGAAGATGATCCACAGCAATCCTGCAAGACTACAGTTTAAGTAGAGCTTTCAATTTGCTGTGGTTGGCATGACCTAATTTTGGCTCGAAAGGTACATTTTTCCCCCTCTGGGTTTCACTGACTACACATTGGAGAAAAAAAAAAATGTGTTCTTCAAGGGATTCTTGCTCTTTCCTTTCTTAAGAAAATTTAGAAAATTTAACAACTGTTGGCCTCTGGCTAATACCCAAACTAAAGTCTTTTTCCAGCTTCGCCTACATCTTGACCCTTCATGCCAAATATTTTAGGCGATCTATTTATAAAGTTCATCACTTTCCCTGCTACTTCATCTTTAGAAATGCCAATAATTTAGAAACTGGAATGATGCAGCTGGTCTCATAGATGAAAAAAAGCGAGATTCTATAGAAGAGATAATTTTCCTGTTTAAACTTAAGACATTAATTTATTTTCTTCTCCATTCTATAGGTAGAATGGAAGTAACAGCAATGTTCTGTATTTGTTTCACCCTAGTGTTCAAAGATGTTTCAAAGTTGTAGAGATTTTGCATGTTCCATTAACATGTTCTTAATGCTGACTATACATTTCAATCACTTGAGACACTTTTTAAAAACACTGATACCCAGACCCATCCCAGACCAATGAAATCAGTATCGCTGGACCAGTTTCCCCAACATTTTTACTTGTTACAAGCCCTCCAGGAGACTCAAATGTGAAGCCAAATCTGAAATGAATCATATTAAAACTCTTAGAAACATAACCACCGCAACACAGGTATGTTGTTGCATTATCTCCCTTGGATGTAGTGTGGTATTGAAATTTACTAGTCTGTCCAGTTATGAGCTAATTCACCTGAGAGAGTTTCTCAGCTATTGTACGAAGTGAGAGGAAAAAAAATTCATCTGGACAACCTCGCTGACTCTTAATAGATTTGTGAGTTACAATCATGGGAAGCTTTGCCTTTCTGAGACAGCAGTCCTGATAAATATGCCCCCTTTCTGCAGAACCAGTGTTAGGAAATTTCAAGGTCTTGAAAACTAATCATTTTTATCTAGATCATATTGACTCTTTGGAGGGTTTCCAGTTGTATTTTAAAAATATAAATTTCACCTTGTGATATTTACTGACTTGCAAATCTCTAATATTACGCTAATTAAATTCAATGCTGTATACTTAATTTACTCAAGGTGATAATTTTCTAATTGCATGTGTGATGTTAATGTATTATCTCTTTGAGATCAAATTCACTACATTTAGTGACTTCCGAAAAAGTCAACCCTTTAGACTAAAGCTCTCAGTCTTTCCTAACTAATTTATATCTCTACCTTGGTCACTGGGAAATGGTATTAGTAAGCAGCACAACCCAGTTCCTCCACCTCCGTCCACATGAAGCAGGCCTTTTCTCATTAAGTACCTGGTTTGTGAAGGTAATGTTATATAACAGCTGCGACCAAAAGGTAGAGAGAATTGGAATTTTGTTCCATTATACAACTGAGATCTTTAATCTCACCCCTTACATAAAACTTTATGTGGTTCATTTTATGGTAAGGCTTCCTATGAAATAAAAAAATATTTTTGCTACATAACTTGCAGAACTAGCATCTTTATTTTCCTGCCATGTCTTGCCTCTTCTGTCTCACATACACACATACACACACACACACACACACACACACACACACACGAGATATGTGTATATGTTTGTTTGGCAACATAGGAGGGATAAGTTCAGTTTCTTGAAGTCTACATGTCTTGTAAGATCTTGGTTTGCTATGTTTACAAATCCATTCCCTTCTATTAGAGTACCTGAAGTTCTTTTAAAATATACAAAATGTTTTCCTAATGGTATGATATCCCTCAAGTACTTGGCTTTCTTTAGTTTTGCTCTTTTAGAACAAGAAGGAAAAAAAACTGAGAAATGCCCTTTAAAGTTTTATTAAAAATTACTTTGTAAGAGATATAAGTTAAGCCTCCACTATACAAAGTATTCTTGGGTAGCTCCCTGTTGGGCCCTTCTCTCTTATTCATAGCTTGTCCCATATCCCTGTCAAAACAGTGGGCTGCAGGCAAGGACCTGGATCAGGCCATCCTTCCTTTCAGCTGTGTCTAGGAAACAGGGCAGCAGTGGGAGGTGAGGAGGAGTACGTCCTCCCAGTTACCTTGAGATCCGCAACAGTGAGGTTTCTATGGCATACCAGAGAATGGAAAGAAGATTAGGTTGGCACTTCCTACTTCTGGTACCATCTTCACAGCTTCATCAGGTGCCCCCAATTTCCACAGGACCTAAAGTCCTGGGCAAAACCTGCACATCTTTTCTAAATGGGAAAGCAAAGTTGAGAATATGGCAGACCATATGAAAAATATATGAAAGTCTGTTATGCTTTCAGAGGGGAGACTAGCCTCCGAAATTTCATTTTCTGGAGTACTGCCAGCATTTGGCTCATATGAGACTGACTTTAGGCATCCTCAACTAGAGATTGGCCTGACTGGTCATCTCCCAAAAGAGCTGAATAGTCTATCAATTAAGCATTTAGCTCACTTTCAACAAACCTGTAGTATAGTGTTTATCACATTATATTTATAATTGCACCTTGCATATTCATCTCCTTCATCAGACTGAATTCCTCAGTAACAGTTTCCATCTCTCCGTTTTATATCCCTAATTAAACACTCCCATGAAACACTTAGTGATAAGTTGACTGTTGAGTTAACAAATTTATATAGTTGATATCCAAGAACTGTTGGGCTATAGCAGTAGATATTTGATTGGCAGAGCCAAAGGTAGTTTTCAAGTTATAGGTTTGTTTGTTTCTGAGACTGTAAGAATGCATGGTTTTGTATGCCCAAGTTCAAGATTCACTAGTTTGAAATATACAACACATTATTAACTATAGTCAACACGCAGTGCAACAGAATATCAGAACTTACTCCTCCTCCTGTCTAACTGAAACTTTGTACCTGTCAACCAATGTCTCGTCTCCCCTTTACCCATCTACTCCAGCACCCCATTTCTGGAAACTGCCTTTCTACTGTCTACATCTGTAAGTTCAACTTTTAACACTACACATACAAATGAGATCGCATAGTATTTGTCTCTCCATGCATGGCTTATTTTACTTAACATAATGTCTTCTAGGTTCATCCATGTTGCAAATGACAGAATTTCCAGGGTTTTTTTTGTTTGTTTTGAGACAGAGTCTTGCTCTATGTCCCAGGTTGGAGTCAAATGGCATGATATTGGCTTACTGCAACCTCTGCCTCCTAGGTTCAAGCGATTCTCCTGTCTCAGCCTCCTGAGTAGCTGGGATTACAGGCGCCCACCACCATGCCCAGATAATTTTTGTATTTTTAGTAGACATGGGGTTTCACCAGGTTGGCTAGGCTGGTCTCGAATTCCTGATCTCAGGTGATCCATCCACCTCGGCCTACCAAAGTGCGGGGATTACAGACATGAGCCACTGCGCCCAGCTGTTTTTAAGAATTTTTTTAGAGACTAGATCTCACTGTGTTGCCTACGCTGGTCTCAAAATCCTGATCTCAAGTGATTCTGCGGCCTTGGTGTCCCAGTAGTGAGGATTACAGGCAAGAGCTACTGTGCCCAGCTAACATTGGTATTTAAAAAAAATTCCCTGTACAGCCAAGATTCAGAACCATTTATCTAAGCTAACTGTTCAAATGAAATCCAATCCTATGACCCTGTCTCTTGGCGTATACCAAAGATCAAAAACTATAGCCCATAGTTTTTGAATGAATTCTGTTTGTGAGAAGCTTAGTTGATTTTAGTCTTTGGACGACTAAATTTTTTAAAAAGGCTTTTGAAGTGCAATATTAGCTACATCACAATCCTGTTCAAGGAATATTACTAATTACTTTGTGTAATTATCTTTTATAGAATTAGCCAACAGATATAACTTCCTCCTCAGTCTTCGGGTAAGCCAGGCTTTATAGTGAATAATTATTTCCTGTATATTTACAACTCAAATGGCTATTAATATAAATATTGTGTTTTATAAAGTATTAAGAGCGTGCTTTACAGTTGGAAGATTCCAAAGAGAATTCAAACAACTTTAGTCAAAAATCACATTAGGAAGTAGATATAACTGGCCTCAGTGGTTTTGCTGGAATGAGAAGAATAAACATGGAGTGTTACCAATGGCCCTTAATATTGCCTAAAGCACACAAAACTCCCCCGCCAATGGGCATCATAAGTGACAGGAAAGTTTTGTCATTGTAATCAATTAATTCCAAATAACACATTGAATAACCAAATCTTCAAGTCACATTTCTAATAAATTTTTTTTTAAATACAGAGAACATAGATTATTTGCATTTGCATGGTAATCCAAACAAGCATTTCATTCTCTTCAACAGTGACACAAAGCGGAAGCAAATGTAGTTACTAATATGAACTGTGGAAATTTGGCAAGGAATCCATGACATTAAAGATATGGTAGCTATTAATTTTGAAGTCCAAAGCTTGTATATTTGGTAATTCAGAAATATTTGAGTCTATTTGACCTCTGGCCAGCCTTTCTGTCCTCACTTCTAGTCAATAGTAGGGCAATACTTTTACGAAAAGAAACAAGGAAACTGTTTATTAGAAAAAAGAAAGTTCATATTGTTTCTTATGGTAAAAATTCTAAAAATGATACTTTTCCTTTTTCAAAAGGTCTTTTATTGAACCCAGAAAAATTCAGTTAAAAGCTAAAAGCCATGCATTTGATGAATAAACTTGATATATTATGTAACTTTCAAATATAATATAACCTTGTTCTAACTCATCAGTAGTTATTTCACATCTAACTCTGGTTTTAAGGTTCTATTGTTTTCCTTTTTTAACTACAAAAAAAGTTTAAAGGTGTTTTTGAAGTTGAATTCTCTAGAACATCCATCTGCACTGATTAAATTTACTGAATAACTCCTGAAATCCATTTAATATTCATTTATAGGCTCTGTCATACATCTCACATTTTAAAATTAAAACCATATAAATTACCATGATTCTTGCAAATGAAGGTTAAAAATTAAAACAGCTCAAGAAATGAATAGCAAAGTGGTCACTAGACAGTGATGACATGAAACTAGATTTTCCTATTTCAATTAAAGCTAACATTGTAGTTGGAAAAATATGTTTTCACAAATAGTAATAAGACATTGCTTGTGAAAGATGATTTATCAAGTAGATGATAATATATGTTTTCCTCACTTCACATTAATAATATGGAACTGTATATCACAGGCCAAGAATTAATTCACTTCTCTTTAAAAACAATACAAATATGTTTACACAAACTTAGTTATAATTTCATTCCAAGATTACTAAATATTTTTTCCCCAAGATGCCAGGCAAACCTAAGATTCAGTAATTGACTCTTTCTTTCTTCTGTCTAATAGATGAGATCACGTATGTGAGATTTTGGCTTAATAGGAAGAGAGTGGGCTCTAGACTGACTATCTGGGTTGAGATGCTAGGTCCGCCGTTAAATGGGTAACTTTGGACAAGTTACTTTGTAAA
The DNA here is from genome assembly GCF_001604975.1 of Cebus imitator. Lineage (NCBI taxonomy): Eukaryota > Metazoa > Chordata > Mammalia > Primates > Cebidae > Cebus > Cebus imitator. Next base: position 9,440,037 of record NW_016107331.1, read on the forward strand.
TTTTTACCTCAGTTTCTTCATCTGTATAATGGAGATAGTAACTACATCTACCTCCTTAAGTTTTGAGGAATAAATGAATTAATGCAGATAAAGCTTCAGACCCACAGAACAGTGCTCTAGTATATGGTATGCTCTCAAAAAAATGTTAGCTGTGGTTTTTATTGTCTGAAAGTAATTATAATTAGTAATTCTTTCAAATTAATAATATAAGTTTTTAAACACATATCATAAAAGTTAGTACAATTATTAGAGATATTTTCAGTAGTGACGCTGAATAAAGTAAAAGTGGAATTCCTAAGTCATAGTTGAAAGTATCAATTATATTTATAGAAGATCAGTCCTACTTCCAACCACCAAGCCAGCAAGAATTGAAAACCAACTGGTCAACATATGTCGATGCAGATGGAAAAAGGATACAACTGTCTTTAAATTCCCTAAAGAAAGCTGAGTGGAGAGCCTTCTGGTCACTGCAGTCCAACCTATCATTACGCGTGCGGCGAGACTCTTTGATGGGTTTCTTAGTCTATGAATAATATATATTTTGGGGACAGTGTCACAAAAATAATCTGTCTTTGCTCCAAAAAGACCTATGACTAAGCAAACGCAAAGAAAAAATTACCTCCCAACCACAAAGGAGGGTGGTACCCTCTGTGCTGGAAATCAAGACAACTGGCAAAACTTTAAAAAGTATTTTTGAGATAAAAATGGCCCCACAGTTCATATCCTGGAGAACCAGGAAAATTTCACGTTTCAAAACTACTCTTCCTTTAATGTTAAAAAATAAAGCTGTCCGGGGTGGGGGGGCGGGGGAATATCTGATTACTTCTTTATGAGGCATTACTAAATAAAAGAGCCTACCTTTTTACAAGATCTGGTATTTACAAGCATTTCACAGGGCAAAACACAATTGCAAATATTCAGGTTCGGTGAACGCTGCTAAGAGGAGTAAGCTTACCCCCAGTGAAATTTGGGATAATATTTACACGTTGAGTGGTATCTATTAAAGATTTAAAAAAGTAGCAAATCACGATAAGTATAACTTAGTTTGCCTCTGGAGTTTTGTCTTGAAAGGATGTTATGTATATTCAAAGGGTAGCAAAATAAACAATTCCAGTTGTTCCCCAAGTCCACGTGACTGACACCCCTTACCCAACACCCAATATTGGCAGTAGCTAGTGAGGCTCTCTTCTTTCTTGTAACACACTCTGCAGCTCTCCTCCAGCCCTACTGCCGGTACTTTGAGGGAAAGATAGAGAGGCTATGACAACCCACATGATTCAACTAGAACATTCTTATCAGTTCACCACCTGTGATTCTTGGCCTTTTATGCCAAGAGCAAATATTCCAAATCATTTAAAACTAAGCATTTAAATTATTTACAGGTTAGTCACAAAGTAAAGTTATCTGATATGTAAGATCACAGATAAATTAAATTGTTGGCAGAAAAAAGTGAACTCCAGAATTGTTCTTTATGATTCATCTTAAACCTATGTGCTATGTTCACATCCTCAAAAACACTATAAAATCAACTTATAATAGGCATGTATACATTATAATATTTGAAATAAAAAGAACAAGGACTCCGTTTTCTTTATGGATTAAGAAAACTTACTATAACAATCACGTGATACAACTCTAGAAAGGTAATTGAGCAATTAATCTATATGATGGCACAACAGTGCCAATGAATTCCAACTGTCAATTATTTTCTTGCTATAATGGCAGAATTGTTTCACAAAGGTCTTAATTTATATTTCTTGATTTGTCTATGTGATAATATATCCATTTCATAATCATGTTATGCCTTAAATGTATTTTGTAATTTTTCCCTAGACAGAAATTGAAAACTAGTTTTCCCATACATATATAAAATGTTTCATTTGTACAAATTGTCATTCCTTAATATATTTTCTTATTCTGCATTTTTAGTGCATGTGAATTATAAAACTGATTTTAAAATGTTTAATTTTTCTGAACTTTGAGTTGTTCTCCAAGTCAAAAATTATTTTAAAATCCTAAAACTAACACCTAAGTACCTTTTAAAGCCCTCGATTCTGGGAGATATTTAAATATCATGGACTGTACACAAAATGTAAATGTGTCCATTATCTATCTGCATATGCAATATATAGTTACTACACATACTTGAAATGTCAAATTCTGTTAACTTACTGCACTTATTTATTCAGAAACTGATGCAACTTCCGTTGCTCAATTTTAAATTCACATAGTACCAGAAAAATGATTTTTTATGAAGACAACAAAAACTGATTTTTTATTAAGAACAGTCAATAAAAATAGAGAAATCTTAATGAACAAAAATTAATTTCATAAACTAATTATTATGCTTTTAAAACATGCATGCTTACAAAAATAAAATGTCACATTATTTTGTGAAAAGATAGTGTATCAAGCTTGTCTATGGGCTAAGAATGTTTTGGTAGTTAAGCTACTTTGGGTTTAACTTAATGGTGTCAAACACTTAGGGAAATCAGTACTATGTATCGGAACAAATAATGGGTATTTATGTCCATATCCTAAGTATTCTATTACAACATATTTTTTAAACAATGTTTTGATTTGAGTAGGAAAGTAGGTTTGCTTTTAGTATGAGGGAAGATGTGTATTGAAGGATTATTCAGTAAATGTCATAGTTGGAAATGTAATAATTTTATCTAAAAATCCTTGGTTTATTTTAAAGAATTCTATTACAATTTACTCAAATTTAAATATAATACATTTCATAATTAAAAATGTTTGTGAACTTTTAAAATTTCACTTTTAATGGAAAGTAAATATTTGGTCAAAATATGTTTGGAAGAAAGCTTTTGGTCTACGAATATTATAAAAGTTTCTTAGAAATCTCTTAAGGGCTGAGCACAATAAAACTAGGGCAATGCATATATTCTCAGTTACTCTTTAAAAAAACCTGTAAAAGTGACTATAGTGGCATGTTCTGACACATTCTTTTCATAAACCGAACCCTGTTAGTGACAGCAGAACAGATTGTGTGCATCTGCTGGGAACGAGCCAGATGACAGTGGAAAAACGCACATGGATACCTTGGCACAGCAAATAAAAAATGGAGAAAAAAAGACCTGGAAGAGAAAGTGTTCAACTTTAATTGAAACATTCTTTCCAGCATGATGAACATCATCCAACCACCTCTTTTAGCCTGTCAATTTTACATATAAAAATGTGTTTTAAAGGAGTTCTTAGTAAATTAGAGCTGTTTTGTCCTCTCTTAGCACTCAATATTGACTCAGGTTTTGGGTTATTTCTTCAAATTATGGCAAATGTAATAAGCATTAGGGTAGAAAAAGAGGCCAAACCACTCTACCACAGCCTGGTACAAAAACACTGAACTTATAAAAACCCTTTCAGGTTCAAGTCAAATTTTAAATATCTGGGTTAAGTTTTTGAATTTTGTGGGTATTATATTGACAAGTGTCAAAGAAGCCACAATTCAAATATTCTGCAAATGTGACTATTGTAAATGTTGCTTGCACTCAACAGTGCTACAGTATTTTATTTTATGCTGATCAACCACATATTGTTTAAACAGTTGGCTCAATAGCAGTAGAGCGGGCCATACATAAAAACAAATGTGCTTCTATAAATCATATCAAGAAGTTTTCTCGGATGCTCTGATTACAATGAAAATTTATTCTATACAGTATACAATGCAAATTTTAAACTGAAGATGAAGTTGTTTAATAGATTAGTAGTCTGACTGAAGCAGCTGCAGTCAAAAAAAAATTCTGGTGATTAACAGCCATTTTCCAGTAATCATAACCCTGGAAAGGGCTACTAAGTAGGGGGAGGGGGTTGCAGATGGGAATAATTCTCTAAGCCCATGTGCCATAGAGGGCTCCATCATCTTCATGCAGACTTATTATTATTATTATTATTATTTTTAAATTAAAGCTTTTAGAGGCGTCCTTGATTGCAGTGTTGGGAGCTGTCCATGCTGTTTTACCATAGGGAAGTCCACTCTGCAAGTATTCCTTGCGCTGAGCACTCTTTATCGAGGCATTAAAACACAGTTATAAAAGAAAGCTGAAAAGCAAGGTGCACACTAGAAGGGCATTATTCAAAAGCATGAGAACAATTTCAAGTGATTGCAACTCGCCAGGTTGTATAAACTGGGTATGTCTCATCGATATTACCTGACATCCAAAATACAATTTTTTTTTGAGAAACTATGTGAACAGAAAAGCAGAACAAAAGGGGACCCCTGACACCAGTAATACTCCCATTTTTAAATCTACATTTTATCTAAATTTGTTTGAGTTATCTAAAGGTGTAATCCTCAGGTAAAATTCTGCATTTTCTATATTTTATGTTTTTTTTCTCACAGAAATAAAAATACCCAAATTGAGACAAGTTCATTTATTCATCATCTCAAGGTTGATAAACTGTGGTTATAATGAATAAGCCCTCAAATCTAGAGAAAAACAGGACGATAAAGACACAATTTGCTGTTTATATTTTCTTTTGAAATAAAAAGTGCATTTCATCTTGACGGAAAAATACGATTCATTCATTTCGTCAACAAATATCTGTAGAATACCTATTATATGCAAGAGTTCTTGCGAACGAATATAAAGAGTAAAAGAACACATATTCATCATAAATTAATTCCATGTCTACATATAATCAAAGTTGCCCAATAAGAAAAATAAATAAAGATTATTAACGCATACTTTAAAAGTGGATAATGCTAAGAAAAAAATTTAGAATTTTTGGCAAGTCTGGTTTCACCATTAAAACTACCTAATAACTGTACATGAAACACTTTCTTCAAACTGAACTTTCATTAAAACTAAGGAGCAATCTATCTGCAATTCAAAACTTTCAGTAAATGACTTTTAAAATTCATGGATGGTATTGTTTTGTTTATTTAGTTCCATTTCTGGTTCTAAAAATAATATAATATTTATTTAATAACATCTAATCTGTGAAAGGTTTTAATTTTCTTGGAGAAAAGAATATATTGTACTTAGCAATCATTAGAATAGCATAAAAATTACAGACTTGGTCTGAATGTGACCCAAATGTAATGGACTTAAAGTATTATTGAAAAATAACTTTTAATAAGCATCCCACCAACAATTTCTAAATGATCATTAGCAGGAATGTAAAATAACTAAAATATAGTGTAACGCTATGATAATAATTTACTAATTACTGATCACTTACTATGTGTCTGCATTATGATTTTATATGTATTATTCTAGTCAATGCTTAAAAAACTTTTAAGAGGTGAGTGATTTTATAATTCCCATTTTACAGATCCTGGAAGTGGGACTTTCTGGTCATTAGAACACCTGTCTAAAACCACTAAGCAGAAAATGAAAGGCTGGCTTTTGAACTCAGTTTTGGTTGTTGCTCTTAATCATTACTTTTTATTGTTTATGGACATGTTTTTCAATAGCATAATATGCATAATCAAAGAAATTACATTAAGTGTGGAAATGTGGTCTCCAAGCTCTTTATGCTTGTTTAAATGATCTTTTCTCTCTTGTGTGTATCTTCATCCTTTCATGCTTTGTGTGTCTCTCTGCTCTTCCCCACCGAAGTTCTCCACACTGTACACACCACACACACACACACACACACACACGTGCGCGCACCCACTGGAGTTCTGGCCCAACACTTAATTCACAGAGCAACCTAAAAGGCATAATTTGGTTGAACTTCTCTAAAAACTGTACCACTTCCTGGGAGTCATGAAGTTGCTCATGTTTGTCACAAATATACCATCCAGTGATCTAAAGCTGCTGGTGTTCCTTACAAAGACTTGATCCTATAGCCCTTGCTGTTTCAAGATCAATGTCTGCAGCTCTTTCAAGACATGGCATTGGGCGGTGATGAACCACATCAGTTTATCAAGTGTAAGGAGATAAGCTAGCATCTAAAACAATTCTGTCGCCCATGTGTAGTCAAAAAAAGTTAAAAGTGCACTTGCTTTCACAATACCAAAGACTTTGAAGTAAGAAGGAAAGTCAGACAGGAGAGAATCCAAAAACAATGAAAACGGAAGGAAAAACACTGAAGTCAAAAATTGTCTAATTTTTTTGAAGCTATAAAATGCAAGAAGCGGAGGGAAAAATCACATAGCGCTCACTCTAAATCAAGCAAGATCAAATAATCTTGGAAGGGATATTGCTGACTCATTTCAACCAAAGGGTCATAGGGAAACAAATAATGGGTATTGAGTATCTTACTTAGTCTTCCACAAATCTATCAGTGTCATCATGGAAATTTTTTCTTTGTTGTTTATGTAAGGGGAGAGAAATTCAAACATGAGATGAAAGAAAAAAATAGTCAAAATTATTTCCTTTAACCTCTAACCTATAAAGACTCTAAGCGGACTTCCAATAAATACTAGAAATGGAAAACAAATTCATTTAAAATAGACAAATTTGTTAGGCTTCATTTAGTTAAGAAAAATCATCCAGAATAAATTAGGTCTGCATTTACGTAATACCTTTTAAAGATATTAATGTTAACTGTAATAGAAGGGTGAAAAGATCTACTTTTTAAACCACATAAACCTCTACTGAAAGACCCCCTATAGGCTCCTCAAATATGGATGAAAAGCAGATACCTTAAAGAAGTAATTGTTTTTTTGGTTAACAGAGTTTAAAGTTTCTTAAATTCTTGACCAGAGAATCACTTACTATGAGAACCTCTAATAGAGTCAACGTTTTAATCCGGTATAGTTTTATCATATTTAAATAGCAAGATGGTTTATTTTCTATTTTAAAATTTCCATTTCATACATGTGTTCAACAGTTGAAAGTTTACAATATATCTGACAACATTTACCAAGGGGTATAACTCAAATGATCCTACTGTTCCAGATAATTTCCAAGAAAATAAGGAAATCTCTTATAATAGACTAATAGAAGCACAGTTTTAACCTGAATTTTTAAATATGTGTAATTTTCTAACAAATAAATGTAAAAATTATTGACTCATATCTATATTAGCATTTAAAAAACAAAGTTTAACATTTTTTTCCTCCCTTGCTAATGGGCCTTGAAAAAGTGCCAGTTATAGGAATACGCCATTGTGATCATATTCTTATAAGCTGCCTTATACATTTTTAAAGATCTATGTTGTATGAATTTCTTAACAGTTTATTGGAAACACTGCATTCACAGAAAAATAGGTGCTTAATATTTAAACATAATTAAAATTATTATTCTTATCTACTTAAGTTTCAAGAGAAATAAAATTAAATTAGACTTAACTGTTGGTCTAATTTGGTAAATTTTATATAGGCAATAATTAGTGTAGTGGATTAACGACTAAACTAACATTTATGTGCTATTCATATATTGTTAAATCAATAATTTAGTTTAAAAATAAAATTAAAACAAATATTTATTAAGTGGTAACACTTTCTCCTGAAGGCTCTCATTTAATATGTTTCTAAAGGAGAAGGCTAGTTTTAGAAAGGTGTGCTGGCAATAATCTGATTGCACCTCATACAAATGAGAACTCTACTGATTGAAAGGAGCCATGGCAGCTAGAAATTATTTTTTAATTGGATTTTTTAAAAATCACATGGGTTACAGTAGAAAATGTAACTGGTAATTAAATCATGCTTCCTTACATTTTTTTACTTTATTTTTTAAGGAGAAGTACAAGTTTTTAGACTACAGTTTCAGATACAAGTATTATTAACGCAGATATTTAGAAGTCTATTTATTTTGCATGATATTAAACACATTACTTATACTGTACCTTTCAAATGAAAAGCATAAACCAAATCTGAAAACTAAAAGCTCACATTTTCTCCCTTTGTACTCTGTATTTTGACCTAATAATCATTTAAAGTGTGGGTGTTTATCAATAAAAATTATTGCAGCACCACACATTGTGGTGGAACGTTGCTATTTCCCGAGATAAGTACAAAAAACCTCAATGCTAATTTGCATCACAAAAATGATCGAACATATCTGGAATATAATGCACAGGCTTCATTGAAAAGAAACCTTTCTATTTTTCTTTGTGAAACAAAAAGTACAGATATCTGATTGGGCTTGGGTGTGCTGGAGGTAGGGGGTGGGGAAGAGGTCTCATTTTCTATCTCACACCTATTGTTTTAAACTGCTATATGGGAATAAAAAGGAAACATACTGAATCCACTTTGCAGTTAATGTCTCAGTGATTTAAGAGGCAGAATTTTCAAGTTAAAGAAGGGAAACATTATGCTTTTCCTTTCCCAAAGCTATTTCCCAGGAAGAAGGCCCTCTGTTCCTTAGCCTATGCAGGGGGAAAAAAGGACATTACTTAGGGCTGAAATCACTCCGAGACAGAAGAGGGGAAGTTTATGATGTGGCACTGTGCACTGTATCTGGTCTGCAGCCAGGAAGTTTTCATTTTGTAGCTCGGCTGCCAGTACCTGCCCTGCATATTCAGGATTAAAAATACACCAGAGCTCTACCTGAAAAACGGTGGATGTTACAAAGAACTAAAAGAGTTTATTTTTCTTTCTTTATCCTGAGTATAATTACTGTTTTTAAAAAAGAAAGAGCTGAAACTATAGTAACTGGAGGTTTTCTTTTTCCTTTTTAAACTCCTCAAACTACCTTCCCACAAAGCCATTTAAGTTAAATGGTACATTTACAGACTCACCTACATTAAGGATATAACTTAAAACATCTGCTTAGACACATACACTCTGTTCAGATATAAAAAATGTGGCAAAAATTTTAAAAAATATAGGACCACTATGTTCTTAAAATGTGTGTTCTTCTCCGTGTGTGTTCATTCATTCATGAGATCTTTGACTGCAATTAGGTAGTCGGTCCTATAAAGGCTTCCTTGTGTGACCATAATTTCTCAAAGTAAAATGCTCCAGTGAATATTTCTGCTAAATAATCACATCTTCAAAATTACTTTAAAGAAATTCCAATCCCTCATGTTACATTTAGCAATAATGCCAGTTTTCCATAATAAGCCTTGCTTGGACCACCTTATTCAGGGTCAACAATCAATTAGAAGATAAAAAATATAAATTGCGTGTTTATTAAGCAGCAGACAAATTTCTTTGTCTCAATGTATTTATATTAATGAATCTATTTTCTAATTTTGAAATTAAATATGCATATTTAAGCCAAAGCTGCCTATCTTTGGGCTTTGGGGAAGGATGCACATTCTCTTGCTATCCTAACTTGCTGAAAGAATCACAGGTGTGAAAAAAAGACGGGGATAGTTTTTGGCTGTTTTTTAAAAAAACGCTTCACATTCTATCGAAGGACCATATCCACCTCTTCTCTAATCCAATATGCTAGGGATCCATAGTATCTGACAGTAATTTATATGAATTCTTCATGTGCATCTTATCTATGGCAACAAGATACAAGAGGAAAACCAGAGCACCACGCTCATGATGCTATTTGGAAAAAGCAGGTTCTCAAAAGGGACTAATTCAAAGATCAGTTAGTTCCTCCAGTCTGTAAAAACAAGTTTAGTGTACTTAATTTAAATCACTGCTTGAGGACTTGCACTGTCATTCTACATGAATCCCAACCACTTGCAGGAGGAACAACATTGCTCCATTCATTTCAAATTTACAGCATTAAGAATTAATAAAGTCTCTGTAATGTCTGCATTATTTAAGAGTAATGATTCCTGATGAAATCTGCCTGTAATAGTTTTACTGTTTTTATTGCTTGTAATGTCACCAATTTCCTTTTCAATGCACTCAAAAGATTTTCTTCATGTACTTTGAGCTTTGTTTACATTGGCTGTATTTTAAAAATATATATTGAAATATATATATACTAGTACAATAAAATGACAATGTACAGCAAATGAATTATGGTGACGATAAATAAATGTTACTTATATCACCTGAAACTAAACCATGAATTTATATACCAGGTATCCCATAATTTCCATATTTAATAGGAATATGACTTTTTGCAGTAAACATTAAAATAGTATCAAGGAGATGTGGGATAATAGTACATTGAATAGTCTTTTCTATAATCTTATTTTTACAATGGTATTTGTTGTCATATAACATTCTTTAATTATTTTTCTTACACGGGCAAAAATAACATAAGAACACCAATGCTATCTTCATATTCTTAAAAGAGAGGGGTAGGGAATGAATGCTTTCAGCACCCTGAAAGCATTATGCCTCAGTATTGTCTGTAAAGTAACATAGCTACTACTAAATTCTTGATTTGAGCAAGACCAAAATTATTATAGTGTACTTTACAGTTATTTCATGCATGAAAGTTAAAAAATACTGAAATTACAGAACTTTCATAGACTTTTTTTTTCAGTATTCAGTGTAAGATAGGTTGTCAATAAGAGCTGCTTTAAATAGCTGACAATTTTCTTTGCTAACTATATAGTAGATCATTGCAAATTATTTTCTTTCTCATGCTGCTATTCACTTACATACTGCATATTTGCTTCAATTCTCCAAGGGAAGAAATGTGGCTCTTGTGGGAAAGGTCCACCCCTTTCTACATGTTTGCTTCCTTGAACGAAAGGAACACACCCCCTTACATTCTTTGAAATGTGTCCAACAATTGTAATAGAACTGTATTATTGACTAAATTAGAAAACCTTAAGTGATAGTCAAATATTGTTAATATGCTGCATATTTTGAGTCAGGAGAACTAAATGACACATACACAGATAACAGAAATAAAGTTCAATGTAGTGTCTACACTTGGATGCTTAGAATGTTTGTAAGTATTAGTAGAAGAAACTTGTGAATGTTTTTGTGTACGTGTGTGTGGTATGACACCTCAGGAAGAGGCCCATAAATGTTACAAGTTTTTGAGGGCATGGGTCTTTCAATATAAGACCCATTAGAGGAATGACCCCTTCCTTTCATAAGTATATTATAGAAAAAATATTTAGAAACTTAGGAAGTAGAATCAGAGAGCTGTTTGAAGTCACAAACATGCTAACATTTCACAATTCCACGTTTATCATTCTAATGGCAGAAAACTCACACCAAAGTTGGTACCCACTAACTTCTACCTCATTAAGGCAAGCTGCTGGTCATTGGATATTATGCTCTAATAAGACTTCCCATTATGTAGAATAATATATTTCCTTCCAAGGCAAGTTTTTCTTTGTTGTTATTTTCTAATAAAGTAATATACTCCACATTTATAATTTTGCATTCATCTTTAATTTTATCTTTTCTAAATATTCTTTTTATTTATTACACTTTTACATAGAAATTTGCAAGTGTAAAGACACAGCAGGCAAAAAAAATATATCTCTTTTAAGATATTTTAGTATTTAATTGAAATGGATAGTCCTTGTGCAATTTGTTTATCAGGCACTTCAAAATGAACTCAACTATATAATTTCAAGGCCTACAAAATGGAAGCTTTGTTATTTGCCTATGTTTCTCATTTGAAATAAGAGTGAATATCAAGAGTGAATATATAACTGGAACTGAAGATAATAAACTTATTAAAACTTAGTAAGATATTGTTATGGTCAAAGATAACCCGCAAGCGTGTGCCACAAATCCACCCAGATGAAACATCTCATTCACTAAAATTTTCTATCTTATTATAATAATGCACAGAAAATTAAATACATAAATATTAATTTTATGTATCCAGAAGATGTAGGCAATGAAAATGCAATGTTTACATTTATGGGTGACTCATTAGTGTTTTATTGTGTGAAACACTAGGAGGCATCAGTTGGGTAAAAAAGGACTTCAATTTTAGAAGAAGCAAGAAATCACTGTAAAGTTGGGTGTGTAAGAAGTTAAGATTTTCAAAATGTTGCTATGCAAACCAAAACTTTATTTTCTGAAATAAACTCTCAAAACATCATATTCTGTTGTAAAGAATAATCTTGATATAACATTCATGAAATATATATATATATAATTTGACCAATAAATTTTTATCAAGATATATTTCAGATGTACGGATTCATAACTATGTAATTACACATTTTTATGTAGAATATATTTGGTAACAGAGTATCATAATGGATATTGACTATTATGCATTTTCTGCTGAATTACTCAATAACATGAGTGTATGTTTTACTTCTGGCAAATTCTGTTTTGTGCTCTTTACAACGCCTCTGAAAATGTCTAATGCATTTAAGCCTTATAATACCTGCTTCATGTAAGCAGACAATTTGATGTCTGTTCATAAAGAAATGATGGAACTTAAAATTTAAAACAATGAAGACATACATGAAAAGGACATGTTTTCTCTTACTTCACTATTGAAAGCCTGTCATTTGAAAATGGAGTTTTCCATTGTTTGAATGGTTCATAATTATGAAGCAACAGGGTCGAAGTGTACTTATCTAGCAATCATTTGAAATTGGAGTGTCTTGCCATTCCTCAACAATCAGCTTTTATCTTTGCCCTATCAAAATAACATGTGAACTGTGTAATCTGCCTTTTATAAGGTGCATAGACTCTGCTGTCGCTCCTGGTTTCGTGAATCACCTCTGTAATCTGCTTTGATTTCCTAAAGATGACAGATCTCGGTGAACAGTCAAGCTTTACTAAGTGCAACACAGTCCACCCGTCTATGAGATTAAGGTACAGTGTTATCGACGGGGGTCGTAATCACCTATCTTTCCACAAGCAGCATACTGATGGAACATCAGTGATTAAATCCTTCCATCATGTCCAGGCAATCACCATATTAGCACAGAATGAATATGTGTATTTTGATAAGTTTTAGATTTTAATTTGTCTGGTATTTTCTCAGAGGATGTGCTTTTGAAATAAGAAGTAAAACTTTATTAATAATCTCTTAACAGTCCACCCTGTGCACATTAATTGCATATTAAATTCTTCTATGTTGCTTTGAATCATGTCCTCAAAACCAGAGTTCTCTTTAATAACTATGTCTTTGTTGTTATGTAGCACAAGTATTGCTGCACAGCTATTTCCCCATTTTTGTCACTTTCTGAGATTTCATGGACTCAAATTATACCACACTTTAGAGTTGAGAAATAAAACCACAAAAAATACTACAATAAACAGAAGAAAGTTTTTAAAGATAATGTTAACATATGCTAAGGAATTACTCAGTGCTGTTCTTTATAAAAGAAGTTTAAATACAATAAATTATTTATGAGAAAGATACATTTGCAGTGTTATGCAATTTATTGATTCAGTAAAGTTAGGACCAAGGAAAATATTTCAGGTATCATTTCCCCCAAATTGTGCAAAATGAACATGTTTACAAAAAAGACAAAAGGCAAGGTGCCTCTTGTTATCTAAGTTTTATGGAGTTATCTAGTGTTAATGTGCTTCTATCTTGAAAAGTTAATATCTGTGATTGCACACTTTTAAAATATGAATAGGTCAGAAAAGGTGAAAAACTGTTTTATTATAAAGTACTCATTTGTTATTGAAATAAAAAACAAGTTAACATTTAATAAAACTTACACTTTAATATTATATTTCAATATATTCCACATGCACAGCAATCAGGATGCAAATAGTGTAATTAATGAATGAAGTAAAATGCTATCTTTCTTACGAAGTATGAAAAACATGTTAAACATTCCAAAGCTGTGTGAATTATATTAATAAAAATAGTAGAGTTTTATAAAATTTAGTAAAACTTGAAGTAAAAATAACAGCCGCCTACTGTCTCCTTGACGGGAGAACCAAATTTTAAGCAAATGTTATGTTTAAAGACTGTTTTGGTGAAAACTTTTAGAATTGAGTTAGCAGTTGACTACACAGCTAAATGTACTTTTCTACAAATAGAATGAGATACTTGATTTAAAATATTTCTTTCCTCTTGAAATAGGATGTTAGATAGGGACATCTCATTTTACCTATCAAGTTCTCAATCTTGCTTTAGAACTACTTCTTTTAACTTAAATAATTTCATACATACACTGGAAGACAATAATATGGCTTATTAACTGCATTATCATTAATTGAAACTGATGGAGAAACAAAAATACTGCTTATACCATATTGGTACATATTTTTTAAAGACTACAAAATTGACATTATTTTTTAAAATTAAATAAGATGTTTTAGTTTCAAATTAGAGATTGTTGATCTATTTAAAGCTAAAATTGGTATGGAATATGAGGTTAAATGGGGTTCACAGGTGGTCACATTTCCACGTCCTACCAAGTCTCTAGGGATTGGAGTTATTATACTCCACATAAACATCTTTACTCTGCAACCACAATTCCATTGCAAGGTGCCAGTGAAAAGTAGGCTGGTCACTTTTTTTTTTTTTTTTTTTTTGGACTGGTATAATGAGGTGGCTGGAGTTTCCTTTACAGCACTCAGAAAATATATGCAGTCACCAAGTATTTCATAAGACAGTTACTATTAGAGTTAGTTTCAGATTCACAATAGTAAAACGCACTTTGTGTCAAAGCAATTCTCCACTGAGGACCGGTTAAGGAACTGGCAGAGAGCCCAATTCTACTTATTATACTGTCGGCATTTACATATAAAGTATTTTATACAAAAGACAGGCATTCCTATAATGTGACAAAAAAAAAAAAAAAAAAAAAANAAAAAAAAAAAAAAAAAAAAGGCTTTCCCCAAAGAATGATAACTACTGGACTTTGAATAGCCAGAAATGATTCATATATAAAATTTCCCTTAAAAATCAATAGCCATGTTCAGGGAAGGACATAACATTAGCATTAAATTTAAATACTTGCATAATCTTTAACAATACAATAAACAATGTGCTGCATCTATATCTACTTCCTTTGTGCCAAACTTCATCACTGAGTTTGGTAACTTTCATTCCAAGTCCAAAGAGAAGGCAATTTAAGTGACTTAACCTTGCTTGCTTTTAAACAGCTATATATTTGACTTGACCTGAACAGCAATCCATATGGCTGAAATCGAACGTGAATTGTGAAATGTGTAGACTACCATGGCAGGGATATTACTTTTTGTCCACACCAATTAAGAAGCCCTCTGTCAAGCCAGCACTTTGGTGAAGGAAGGAAATGCACAAAGGTATACTCTGACAGCCATGCTTTAGCTCAAACTAATCCCAAGAATTAGTGGCTCAGAAGCATAACCCAGGGCAAATCAGTGTCTTTGGGGGGACTCATGGGAGCATCTTTCCACAGTGAACTAACTGATAAATCTTAAGACATCTACTTCAAGGTCACAGAACATGCTGTGAAATATTAAAATCCACCAGGCTCCACACGCTCCACCATATCAAACATGCTAATGACGTGAACTAACTTCATGAAACTTTAAACACACTGGTGTGACAGGAACGAGTCAGGAGTGATTTCAATAGCTGATGGCAAACCGATACGACTATCTAAAAAGTTACTTTTAGCAACAAACAAGGAAATCATGGAATTTAACGAAAAGAATGCACAACGAGCCTCAACTTCAGCCTTCAAAAAAAAAAAGGCACAGGGATAGATAGACACAGTGCCATGGAATATATTGATGCAGATTTTAGAGACAATACCAGGGTTTTCTATTTCCTCGAGAAATGTCAGGGGTACTTACATGAGGGAAGACCCGATCAGATTAGTCCTTGGGATATTTTCCTTTCTTAAGAGAGAGAGAAAGAGAAAAAAAAAAAACAAACAATAATCTTTACTTCGTCCAGCGTTGAAGTGCTTCTCCACCTGATTCAAACATGCAGCCACGGCGACCCACACAGAACCTTCAAAGTCAATCCAATAGCAGCCCGAAGATGTCTGGGTGTACGCGTGTGCTCAAGTGTCTGTGACTGCGAGCAGAGCGAGCGGAGAGCTGGAGACGATGTGTGCGTGTGTGCGCGCGCGAGAGGAGCGCGCGCGAGGGGGGGGGCGCGGGGCCGCGCATTCGCGCGCGCCAAGGCCGCTCCGAAGAGGAGGAGGAGGAGGAGGAGGAGGAGGAAGAAGGAGGAGGAAGAGGAGGAGGAAGAGGAGGAGGAGGAGGAGGAGGAGAAAGTGGCTCTCAGCGGCCGGTCGGATTAAAAGTAACCAGACTCGTCCAGAAAACTGCGTCCAGGAAGGAAGTGACAGAAGACGAATGGGAAAAGGAGAACAGCTCACAGCGTTTGAAACATCGCGTAAAAAAGACTGGGGGTGGTGGGGGCGGGGGGATGGAAGGATACTGGGAGGGGAGGCGGGGGTGGCAGGGAAGACGGAGCACGCAGGGTTGGGGTTCTAAGCAGCACGTCCGATGAAGTGTCTTTTGCCTCCTTTTTTTCCCCTTTATTTAATTTTGTCCTTGCCTTTGCTTCGCGCTGCCTTTTTCTCTCCGACTCTCTCTCTCCCCCACAATCCCAAACCGTTGACTCTCTCCTCGCGAGCTGGAGAAATCATCAGTTTCACTCTTGCAAAAGGGGGGCGGGACTAGACCTCGGAGCATTTTAATAAAACAAACATACAGCAGCTCCCTCCTCACCCCTCCAGTCTCAACTAGATTGATAAATTACTCCACTACACTACTTTAATTATGTATATGGTATGCAGAATAAATCACTGAACATCAGTACCTCAATCAAGCACTTTTAAATGATAATTGCATCTTGGTGAATCAATCTTTCCATTCCTGACATTTTGCTAATTTTAGTTTTACGGTGGGGTAATAGCACATGCCATACGCAAACCTAATGACAATTCTTTATTGCACGAAATGAAGACAACACGGCGAGCGGCGGCTCCCTGCTCCTCTCCCGGCGCCTCTGCGGAGGACGCTCGGAGAGAACCTCGTCTCCCGCTGCCGCGCGCTCGCTCCCGGGGGACGCTGCGAGCCTGCCAGCAGGAAAGTCCTTCTAAAGTCGGGATCTTTCCTCTGACCAATAGGAGCGCGACCCTAATAGTTGCTCTTGTGACTTTTCCCCCTTTTGGACACGCGTTAGCCACTTCTCTCTTCCACCGGTCGGTGCGCTCCTCCGTTACTCACGCGTAAAAGCCACGGTCCAGGATGTCTGCAGCACTCGATTCCAGCGTGCTTTTCCTGCACACCCAGAAGTCGCGGTTTTCACCCCGAGAGGCTGGAGCGCTAGACAGCGAGCCGAAAGGTTTCTCTAATGCTAGTAATGTACGAAATAATAAAATAATTACCGGTATTTGAGATCTCGACTTCATCGCGGGGCCATGAACTTTCTAATCAGTTTGGAAATATTTACCGAGGCAGCAGCTTCCTCGGAGATCCTCCCCCCGCTTCCTCCCACTCTATCTCTTCCACACCTTACTGGACTTCATCCAGGTCATTAACATGTAAACCAAACCAACTTCCCAAATGCATTAGGCTACCCTAGCCGATAGCTGATGACTTCACTTATCCTGAAGAGTTTCAGCTGCACAGGAAGCAGAAATAGAGACTGATAAGGGAGGATACTTACGTTAAGGTTAAAGCATGCTAAACACTTTTCCTTACCAAAAAATAGGTTTTAATATTTAGGAAAGGCTACTAGAGATTGGCACCTCCCGCCCTAACCAACTATTAATGTATACCACGCCCAATAAAGCCAAAGATAAAAATACATCAACTAGTATAGAATCACGAAAAGACAGGATTGCATGCCAGTAGAATTACAGATTACATAAAATGTTTAAATCAAATTAATTTTTTAAAATATTGTGAAAACAAGAAGAGAAAATTCATAGAACATGGAATGTATGACCGTAGACAATACCAATATATTGAAACATCTAGCTAACTGAAGATATTTCCTCACTTTAGAAAATTCCTTTTAGCACTGTGTTTAACCCAATGACTAGTTGTATTTCCTGTAAAGTTCAGCAATATGCCTTCAGACGACTATTTTTATGTATGAGGACAGTATGGTTCAAAAAGCCTCCTGCTTCGATGTAGGAGGTATTTGATGTCAGTACCTTTCCTTGGAAGAGTGGGCTCAACATTTAGGCAACGGTCCCAAGGCTTCACTTGAAAGGGGAAGGTTGATTTTATAGGCAAGTACAACTAAATCTGAACAATCTCCAAGCTTCCAGCTCATCATTGTGACTATCAGCACAGCTAAAACGATTCCCTCCCTTTTATTATAGGAATGCATCACAAACTGTCACAAAGCAAAACCCATCTGAAATAGTAGTATTTCTTGCAGATAAGCATCTACGATGTATTTTGTTTGCCAGTTTGTTTTTCAAATGGTGAGTTTGCCATTACCATGAATTCATTTTAATAATATGGCAGAGTGCCTCTGTCTCAGTTTCCATTCAAAGTACAACTTCTCTGAAAATCCAAAAATTTAAAGGGCAAAGATATTTGGAATACTAAGATTTGTCTATATATGGTGGTAAAAATAAAATTAATTTTCTTCAAGATTCACAAAGGTCCTGAAAAAGCAAAGCATTTGAAGGATCATCTAAATTTATTGCCATGATACCTAAAATTAACGCAGTGAATTATAGCTGTCTATTTGACATGAGCAAACACATAGCCAATGCATGAATTTCAGCCATGCTATTTTTGATGAATTATAGAGGGTACTTCTATTTACCACAGTGCATTTCAGTTTTAGATTTGTTTCCTTTCAAAAGGAAATTATATTATCTTTTCATATTTTAAATAAATATTTAATGATAAACATAACAAACTCATAATTTTCAATGATAGTGCAAGCATTCAAAAATAAGTATAACCCCACACTGGATAATTTGAAAATAATTTGGATCTGGAAAGTATCACAGTTGGCTTTTTAAAATATAGGATTTTCCCCTTAGCAGATTTAGCTTCTTAATTATGTGTGACCTAAGTTAATATTACCATTAGTTTTCTTCCCATGAGCCTTTATAGTTGAAGCAGAAGAGAAAAGGTATGAAGAAATATACAATAGAAAATCACCTGACATTTAAAATTATTCATGAGTAATCCACAAAGTAGTTAATCCAGAGTGTGCTTTGTATTCTTTAAATACTTCTGAACTTTTGTTTTCTGTTTTAGTTTTAGTTTTTTTTGTTTTTGTTTTTTTTTTTTTAACTAAAATCATCCTGATCCTTGCCATCTAATGGTACTTTGGATCGGACTATTTTCTCATGCAGGGAGGAGCTTGTACTAAGTTTCAGGAGACCTGGATTCTCTATTTAATTCAAATTTTTTGCCATACTAAGGAATTCGTTCTTTCTAGGCTTCAGTTCGTTTATGTGTTAAATGAGTTCTCTAACCTATTCTAGTTCTATTTTCTATAAACAGAAAATGTTTCTACCGTTTAAACCAATTGCAAGGTAAGGTCTATCTAGTGAAATAATAGGCTACAATTCCTTTCAAAGAAAATTATGTCTGGGATTGATGTACTATTGGACCAGCTTTTTTTCTAATCCCAAATATTTCCTTCATTAAGTAATAAATGTTTTATTGTGAATGTAAATATACAGTCACTTGTTTTTTCCTCAAAAGAATTATGTGTAGCCATATATTTAATTAAAGTGCCATAGAAGTTACAGAGAGCATGCTCCTCGGGATTTTAACTCCAGGAAAAGCTAATATTGCAATTTCTGTTCAGAGCTGCATACCATCTTACTCCATCCTCCTCTCTTCACTACTTCCCCACATTAAAGCAGCAGTCCACTAAAGCCCTGTGCACTGGGTCTGCCTGCTTTTAAGCCTGGCCCACGCTGGGTGTAGCTCTTGAAGTGAGCTTTAAAAAATTATTTTAAAGTGAACTGGGGCGGTTGCCACAGCAACCCACCCTGAGATGAAGAAAGGCTATAGCTTAATCTACCCCTTAAGATTATTCAACTGTATAGTATTTGTTCCTCAGCCAGAATACTTTTAACATAAACATGATAAGTGAACATGGTAGTTTAGAAAAATCTAAAAAGTAGTAAGACACAAATTCCAATTGCATTACATATTTTAATCTTTGTCTAGTTACAGTATTGATGACATACAAGACTTCCCATGAACCAGAATAATTGTATAAGATATAGTACTTGCAAAAGTAGGCCCTGAAAGGTGACGTGATCTTTAAGCAAAATTGTGTGTCATTGCTTATAAAGTGTATAGTGGTCATTAAACTCTTTATTACTGTTACACACATCTATGCTGCAATACCTAAGGTCCAGGAGTTTGGCAGTTTTACCTTTATGGTAACTTTGTGGTAAATGATAAAACAAATGTGAGCACTTACCACATACACTTCTTTACTGCCACACTCATTTGCCTTCCGTTCTCTATTTCATCTCTTCATAGAAGTTACTTCACAGTTTGCAACTCTTCTTTGGCACCTGAAAATGTGGAAGTGCAAAAAAGTATATAGTATTTTGTCAGTGCTGATATGAAAGTACTTTCAAATAGATTTATTTCTGAAACTTCTAATCTGAAGTAACAATATTCTGATATTAAAGTGTTTTGAATATAATTGAAATTGTCATTAATTGTGATAATGATCTTTAATATAAATAGGGCGAAATATCTAAATTTTGAAAAACTCACTAGGTGCAGCATTAACCCAAGCAGAATATACAACATATGAACTGTTTGTGATTGAGAATTTGCAATATACAAAGAATTTGTTATTTCAAGACAAGGTTTACACATACCTAAGGATTCTATATTTATTTTTATTTCTGTACCTTCAGTTTTATATCTGAGAGAGAATTACAGAAGAAAGTCAAATCCATTATATCCCAAGCTAACACAATTTGTAAAATTGGGAAATGTTTGCAATGCACTTGAGGATGCTGAAAGGGCTTATTTTATGCATTGCCTAAAGGCCAATTTTAAATACTTTGGGATTAGTGATGTGTATTCAATACAGTTTATAAATTCTATTACCAGTAATACCTTATTCTTCCAAGCAGTGTTTAACTGTACTGAGCAGAGACAAATGCTCCTGTGTTCTGATTTCCGTTTTAGCCTAGCTTTCCATGACTTTGTGCACACAAATGAACCTTTCCTTGGCTTCAGACTGAGACTAGTCCCAGAAAGAGAACCAGCCTTGAGACATATCAGACCAGGTTGGTAAATATCTATTTTCCCGTTTGTAATAGAAGGAGGACTTTTCATAGTGAAGAATCACTTATAAAGCGTCCATATTTGGGTTGACTTCTCTGAGGTTTATTTTTATTTTAAGTTGCTTCAGAGTCAAAGAGAAATGAAGAATTTTGGCCAGTTTTACTTTACATGTGTTAGTTGAGTTTAGTCTTTTAGGCTCAGGCCCACAGTGAGTGAGGCCAAACTTGGTCTTGTAGTCACTACCAATCGATCTGGTGAATTCTCTTTTTCCAATTGTGCTTCATTTTACAGTCTATTAAGTGAGAATCATAATACACATCTCCCAGGGCCTATTACCTCACAGAAATGAAATCTTCATGAAATAACATCTGAAAGGTATGGTAAGGTTTTTTTTTTTTTTTTAAATGTCACTACAAATTATGATATATTTCTTCCTTTTCCTGTAATCAGGATGTCCAAATAAGGGTTGATCAGTAATTTGCTTGCAAGTGTGTGACTGATTCAGAAATACCCACATGCATGACTAAATTTAATGCGACTTTACCTTTACTTACAAAATTGTTAAATGTTGTTCATCATAACATTGATTCTATCCCATTTCTTGAAATATCACAGAAACTGTCAATTTAAGGAATGGATTTTCACACTTCCCCTTTTAACTGCTTCTTTTAGATACCTTACTATGTGTGTGCTTTTTCATTAAAAAAAAAATCTTTACCCGGGGACGGGGTGGAAGTGGGGGTTAAAAATCTCGTTCTGTGTTTTGGTGCCCACTTCTTTGTTTGGAAAGCAGAGCGCTGGGACTCAATCCGGGCGGCTCTCAAAGATCCAGACGAGGGACGCCCCTGGTTTCAGCAACTCACTCGGCTGAGTTATTGATTGCAGGCAGCAACAATCCCTCCGGTTGATTTGTGTGAAAAGTGAATCCGCGCTGGCTGGGCGTTCAGCAGAGGCGCAACAGCCGCAACGCCATCCAATTATTGCCGATCCTCCCCTCCAACACTGCTCTCATCACCTATCTACTCTTTTCTCAGCCCGTCTCTACTTCCCCCCACCCACTTTTCTCCCGGGCCGACGGAGCTGAAGGGGCGGGGGTTCCTTCCTTGGAGTGTTTCTAGAGCTCGGAGGCTGCTAGTAGGGGGTGAGTGCGCCACGTGCGTGCGCCACGGGCGAGCAGCAGGCAGGCTCGGGGCCCTCCTGGGGACCTGCTGGACCTGGGTGCGACGAGGGGGCGGCCACGCTGGTTTCGCGTGGGGAAGAAAGGGGGTGTGCCGACTTGTATTTAGTTGGGGGTTGGCGACGTTATGGCTGGGGGAAAAGCGTCCGGTGGTTTGTTGGTAAAGAAGGTGCGTGGTGGGCCCTGGGGAATGGAGGAAGGTGCAACGGCTGTGGGTGGACTGTGGAAACGGGCGGTGACAGTGCCAGGGTAGTTGTCCTGCTGGTCTGCTTTTGGGATCCTGGAATAAAGAAAGGCGATCCCAAAGAGCTGGGGATGGGCTCCGAGCGACCCACGAAAATGCAAGGGCCCAGTAAAATGAACCTACCCATTAACAGTGCACAAAGCGCTGGCACACGGTCCGCGTCTAGTGACGCAGGCTGCCCGAAACGCTCCAACCATTTTGCAAGCCTGGGAGAGCAAGAGGGGCTCTGCAGGTCTAGCCGCCGCCCCTGTCCGGCTCTGGCCAGCCGTTTTTCACCTGACAGACCAATAGGAAAGAGCACTGGCCCCAAACTGGATTTTATAGTCTGAGTTCTCAGCATCTAAGGAATTATTTAAAAGAAAAAAAAAAAAAAAAAGCCAACTCCTAGCTCTATTAAGCTAACTCGTGTGTGAGTTTTGGCTAGGAAAAGGCCACAAGGTAGAGCAAGAAGTAGCGTATTCAGGATAAAACACACACTCTAAAGACAAAACGGAAAACTTCCTTTCTCCTTGTACCCCCTTTATTTGTTAACACAAGGAAAAGGTGCTGGGATCTCTTGCAAAAACGCTGTCACGAAATGCAGATGTCTGTGCTTTCTTTGATTTGTCTGGGGAGCTGTTCCAAGGCACCGAGCATGGTGGAAAGATCGATGTTCCAAAGGCATTGTGGAGTACTCAATTACATCAAAGGTGTAAAAACATTTATGTTATCATGTTCTTTAAACACTTAGCGGCTACCAAGATGGTAGCCACTAGCCACTTGTGGCTATTTAAATGAGTTAAAATAAGATAAAATAAAAATAAGAAATTCAGTCCCTTAGTTCCACTAGCCATGATTTAAGTGCTCAATAGCCACATGTGACTAGTGGCTCCCTTATTGGACAGCGACAAGTCGAACATTCCCATCATTGCATAAAGTTCTACTGGAGAGTGCTGCTATAGAGTTTAAAATGAATGCTGGTTAAAAAAATAAATAAATTACGTTATGACTGATAACCACATTTTAGGACACTCTTGGAGTTTCCGTTACTTGGCACTAGTGTGAGAAGCTTTAAAGGTAGAATTTCAGTATTTTATGCTGAAAGAGACCTTGGGGAACACCTCACCCAAGCACCTAATTTTTTTACAGGCAAGAGAAATTGGGCCCAGAGATGTTAAACGATGCCCCCCAAAGTCATGCCGTTCATTTGGAAAGAAGACAGGGTCCCCTAACAGGGTCCAGTACACTTCGTGCCAGAGCAGGACATCTTGCTAGGCAAATTCACATTGTAGAAAGGCAGCCTGACCGAAAATTGTAGGCAAGAGTACCCTTTTACAAGAAAAAATACTGCTACGTATTCCTCCAGGAGGAAATTCCACTTAATAAAGAATATGGAGAGTGGGGAATAATACCATCTCCCAAACTAAAAATGTAACATTGGTAGTGTCATAGAGTCATACAATGCCATTTCTAAGAGGCTGATTGGGATAACATTGTGCTTAATTCTATTAAAAATTCCGAGGAAATGGGATTGTCCTCTTAAAGAGCTGAAAAACATTCTTAAGGTCAGGGAGGAAAGGTTTTATGTAAGGTGAAAATTGTTAGCAAAGCATAATCTTTCTCAAATTTGATAAAGATATCAGATAAATTGATTATGATATAACTAGGATGGAGCTGGCTCAGAAATGTTAATAATGAACAAAACTTTATTATAAATTACACTATATGAAACATATGAGGCAACGGAATACATCATGAAGATTTAGACAAAGCATAAGTTTTCTTGTTTTATTTTGTCTTTTGGTTTGGTTTTGTTTTTATGTCATGTTTGTCGTCTATATTTCTTATTGTTAATTAGGAGTGAACTGTTGGTATTAATTCTGCTCTTTTATGGCAGTTACCTTTTAACTTAACCCTTAGTGAAGGATCCCCAAAGTGTTTAAATAAGAGTACTTATGAATATTAAATAATTTTAAATTAATAACAATACATTCCTTTAAAAGTATAGATTTACGTTTATATTTGAATTACTGTCTTTATTCCTCCTCTGAATTTACCATTTGCATGTGGTTCACCATTCTTCCTATTCTCCCTGAAATCCAGTATAGGGAAAATGTTTCACTTCTTCAGATGCTTGTAGACATGGTAGAAGTCCTCAGCTTTTCCATGGCTGACTATTGAGAAGGCTGGTTTGACTTGGAAGAGGCTGTGTTGCCAAAAGCCAGTTGGCTGTATCACATGGTAACTGTATGATTATGCATATGTTTTAAGAAAACACTCTGTGTCTCAGTTTCCCCATTTGAAAATGTGGAACAAAATGTGCTACCCTCAACACTTTGTTATAAGGGTTAAATGAACCATTTGGTATAAAGCACAGGGCTGGGGAAGTGATAAACTGCAGTAAAAGTTAGCCATTCTTAATCTAATGCAAATACTATTAAATTTCTTATTCACCTATTCTGGGGTTATAACAGCAGAAAGAAGTGGGTCATCAGAGAGGTGGGCATTGGTTCAGGATGAGATTTACCTTTGAAGAGGTAGAAATTTCTTATGTCCTAAAATACCATTACTTAAGGGTACAGGCTCCCTTATTTCCCTTTCACTGACATCGTGCCTCTAGGACTTTTTTTTTTCTTAAGAGATGCTTTATTATACTTGTTAGCTACTTGGTTGCTGAAAAGGCACTGGAAACTCCGAGTTTATCCTGTTTTCACCCTGGTTGACCTTTGGAATGCTGTTGTCAGCCAAGATGACATTGATATCTTCAGTCTCCTGCTAGCTTGAATTCTTTAGGGCAGAGTCTGCTCACATTGTCTCCTGATGTCATTCCAAATGTCTGATGGCCATCTATGGCAACTGGGCTGGGCATAAGCCTGCTGGGAAGGGGTAGCCCACAGAATGCCTAATGGAGAATTCTGTTCAAGAGGACCTAGGAGTAGTTCTCTTAGACATATGATCAACACTACAGCTGTGTTAAGGGACTGTAACATGTATTGAAAAACAGAAGCATAGTCATTTTGCATTTTTGGTTCGAATAAAGTCTCATAGATTCATAGGAAGTCATCAAAATTCCTACTGATTTCATGACTGATAAAAGTATGTATTACAGAAAGAAACAGACTTAGAGAATGTCAATAAAGATTTATATCTGATATTCATGCTAACACTAGTTAGTAAGTGAAGACCCCGAGTTAAGACAAAGAAGTTTAGAAAAGGGAATAAAGCTGCTGCATGGCAAATGTACCTTGTTCTCTCTTTCTGGGTAATTTTTTTCTTTCTTTATTTTTTGACTTTTATTTATTTATTTATACTTAATTTGTAGTTAAATCTTTTCAATCAGTAATGTTCTTATTCATAATAAAATGATATCTGGAGTATATGTGCAAAAATAATACGATCTTATTGGAATGTGGGTTGAAATGAATGTTCAAAGTACCTAACATTTAATGGCCACAGACTATTTGTCAGACTGTATCAATTGCTTTATAAACTTTAATTCCTTTTATTCAAAGAACAACCTTTTAGACATGTACTTGTCCCCATTTTAAAGATTTTACAAACTAAAGCTGTGAGGGCTGACATGACCTGCCGAGGGTCACACAGCTCATAAGTGCCAAAGGACATAAAACCAATATGTTTGTTTCCAATACTCTACCCTTAGCTATGATGCTATACTACTTCCTTGTATTCATAATATTTGCTCACTTATAGGGATAATATAATTGATATTTTGGCCCACCAGAAAATATTTCAGAGATACATATCTAAATGCATTTCATTCTTTTCAAGGTAGGCACTTTAGAAGGCTATTCATTTATTTCAGTAATGTTGTCTTTGCCCAAGTCTATTCAGAAATCTCCTCAGGGATTTGCTACACAGTCTTAAAACTGGTCTGATTGTTGGCAAATCTTTATTGTCGAGGTTGAAATTTTTGCCAAAATTAAATCCAAGCCAAATGTAGTAAACAAGAAGAAAACTAAGATTTGATTATAAAGCATTAGATTATTTGATATTTGTCTCATAAATAGACAGTAATTGAAGATCTAAAGGGAATTTCAAAGGTGTTTTTGATATGATTGTATAGCCTTTAAGGAGACAGTTTTGACAAGTAACACTCATAAAAGGTCTGGTAATTTTTTAAAAAGATGTTTTCACTAAATTAGTAGTTATATATCACATATAAACAGCACGGGAAATGTTCTTTTCAAAGAGTATAAAACGGGCAGGGGAGGGTAAATCAGACACTTTGGACCAGAATGCCCCTTTAGACACGAAATAACCAACCTTAGTTTTCTAAATGTCCTTTTTGTAAGATGGGGAAGGTGGCAGAACCTACCAATGATGATGATTTTGCTGAGAGAAGCACATGAAATTGTACTTCTGTGTCCACTTAGTGCCTCGCATATAGAAAATTCTCAATCAATCTTAACTGTTATATACCATTTCACTTCAAGAACTATCCCATATTCCTGGAAAACATCTCAATGCTGTAGTTATCTAATGATATTTTAAAAGATGGCTTCTTTTCTGTCAGTTTGGTGCTTCCAAACAGCTATTTTATGATAGTATTTGATATTTAAAGTAGATATAAACATATTTATGATCGTATGTTGATTAAGTGAATATGTGTTATACCAAGAATTCTTACATTTTGGATTGTTAACTATATCATCCTTGTCAGTGTTCCATATAATATTGTCTTTAGATAAACTTTTCTTTTTTTACTTATATAAACTTCTTTGGGGGTATTCTTATTGGATTTTATCAAACTTATGAGAGTAATTACGTACCCATTGCCCAGAATAAGACTCCAAAGTTTTATTTTTTGGTTACCTCAGACGTCTTCTAAATTACTTATTACGTAATCTTAAATGTAAGGGAACTGAGCATAAATATGTTAAATTAGTGGCTTCCTATTAGATCCAAGTTAAATCCTCTTAATCAGCGCTTTTATCCGTGTAGCATATGCACAACTGCAAGGTTGTGGAGGTTTGTCTTTGCATCCCTCTCTTCCCTGTACTCACCTTCAGCAGGCCCTGCTTTCCCTTTGGCATGCTCCACCCGCCCAGCAGCAATTTTTATAATCAATAATAGCTCTTTCACTAGTGCTTCTTTCTCCTCTGGGCCTTCCACTGATGAGACCTACAAGGTCTTTTCATCCCTCAGCCGCCCTTTATGTCCCGGGATTCTTTCCAACTATATTCTATCAGAGGAGCTGGCCACTTCAGCCGCCTAATCCATGACATGCTATCAATGTGCAACCACTTTAAATGAACCTCTCTTCAAAAGTTTTCTGAAAAGAATTAATAATCCAAAGGAGTAATAATCCATGCTTCCACAGATACCCTGTTGTGTTGGTCAGGAGGTGTTTTAGGGAGAACTTTAAGTGTGCCTCAGGTCCCTCCCGCCAGCAGCCACTTCATTTGTCCACACAGATCTAAGTCTTGGACGCAAGTAACTTGGAAACCTGGCTCTTACTTGAAGAAGCAGTTTTGTTTTTGAAAATGTTGGGATTGGAGGATGAACTCTCTGTCAGCAAAATATCAAGATACTCCGTGAAAATTTATATACTTAAAAAAATTGTACCTTGTAGTAACTGTTCCTCTGGCCTCTTTCTCTCTTCCCTCTTTGCAATATGAGGCACGCAGCCAGTGCGGGCCCTTGTGGCATCGTGACTATGTTGTCACTCAGACTTAGCCTGTGTGCTCTCCCTTCTGCCCCCACCAAAGCCACCAGGGGTGTAATTAGTGATTATTTATCTGAAATGGCTTGAAGAGGGTTTAATAACTCTGTGAAGAGAATGGGTGCCTCTTGTTGGATGAAAGAAAGAATTTGAAAGGTTTGGGGAGAGGTTTAGTTAGGATTAGAGGGCAAATTTCATTCTGCCTTTTATCTCCTTTATTAAATCACAGATAAAGCTGCTTCCTTTGTGCAAAGATGGGGTACATAAACATTTCCCAACTTAGCATAGTCTTAAATCTGCAAATAAAGACTATTCATATCAAATGGAATACATTTTATATTAAATCATCATTCAAGATTTAGAATAAAGAAATAAGAGTCTAAGTAAAAGATTTTGAACACTAGTAAAGTAAGAAACATTCTACAACTTTCTTATTCCTCTTCACCTCTTTAGCAATGGCTAAATAGCTAGCCAACAGATTTCCTCCCAGTTATTCCATTTCCTTCCTTCCTTCTTTCCTTTATGCATTCATTCATTTTTTCCTTCCTTCCTTCCTTTGTCTTTCTTGCTTCCTCTCTTCAGCTGTAAATTCTTTATTATCAGTTTTGAACTCAGTAAAGACACACACACACACACACACACACACACACACACAATTGGTTATTAACAGGATTTTTCCTTTGCGTTGGAAAGTTACATTTTCCGTTTCAGAAACATAGGGTATTATTATTTTTTGATTTATCAGAATCACTTCAAAATAAAATATCATCACTAAAGGAGCTTATTTCTAAACAATTGATGATGCATGCTATACATAGTATGGCCATAAAATAACTTCTATGATTATTTTGTTATTAATCACTGTAATTACTCTTTGATTGCAATGATGATTAACTTACAATGAATAAGGTCTGCGCTTGTGTTGGTTATGTAGTATTTGTGAAGAATTTATGTTCATGCATCCACACAGTCTCACCTCATCCTTTCATAGCTGTGAGATTCTAGTCTGTGTAGTCTATGGCCACAAAATAAACTCATCCACAGGAGAATAGAGCCTGTGGTTTCTTTCACATTACCACTGGGCTATAACCTCTTAAACTCTGCAGGTCAGCGATGATTCATTGAGCATTCTAAAACTTGGTGAATGTGTATGCTGTATGCTCTCATACTTCCCATGGTAAGCGCTGATTGTATTGTTTTAATGACTGTCCTGAAGAGTTCCCCCAAGCCTTTTCATCACAGTTCAAACTGTATTATTTAGCATCTTAAACTTAAGAAAACTTGATAATGATTTTTTTCTGGCTTTTCACTAGTATTCAACGGCACTTATTTTCCAATCTACCTAAGATAATTAAAATAAATGAACCACTCAATACAGTAGTGTTTAATTATATCAGACAATACATTTAAAAGGCAAAGTCTATAGCTGTGTCTATATGCTCCCTTTGACCTTTTGGGACTTGGGATCACTCATTGTTAGTTTTCTTGTTACTGTAGAGCAGGAGAACTGATCCTCCTCACAAAAGAAGGCTCCTTTTAAGGATGTTAACAGGCTAGCGCAAAGAACAGTTTATCAAAGTGCCTCAGAATCACCCAGGTGCATGTTAGAATGCAGATTCCTGGGCCCTGCCTCAGGCCCTCTAAGCTGCTATCTCAGGGAATCTGCATTGTAACAGGCTCCTCAAATGGTTCTTGCATAGGACTTATTTGCCTGCTGCTCTCTTAGGATGAGGGGAAGCATGAGATCCACAGATCCCTCTAATGCCATAACTTTTTGTTCTCTCCATTTGTTATTTACTCCTGTTCTCTCCACTAATGTTAACAAATTCTGTGCAACTTTTAAAGTCATGAGACTCTTTCAAAATGGTAAGGTGAATCTTTGTTCAAAATTGTAAACGAGAAAAAAGAAGACACGCCACAATACTCTGTCTGTTGTAATTAGAAAACTAGTTAAGCAATATGGAAACCTAATTATCTCAAATTTCTGTACAATTCTTCATCTTTGCTTGTATGAGGGATAGCCCTTATCTTTTCTTGGATGGAATCTGTCCATTGGGTCCTGATACCTCAGCAAAACCTGTAAAATGGGCTTCAGATCCAGGGACCTCTACCATTGGTGACAAGGAACTCCCAAACATTTTCATGCTTCAGTGGCTGTCAGCTGCTATGAGACTAGACTCCATGAAAATAGGACTGCCACTGGTCATAGTCACTTGAGGAATGTGGCTTCTTTGTAAAGAGATTTTCAATCAGTGCAAATGTTCCTTATGACCTCAGTAATCACCTCCGTCTGTCAAGCAGTCATAAAGAACCTGCACAACTTTGCCATCGTTGGCAACAGAGTGATCCATATCTTAGGTCTTTAACCTCTTTTGGATTAAGATTTCTTTTTTAAATACATTCATCATGTTTTAGTTCTGTCCTTGTGGAAATAAAAATAGCAATCATAAATGATTATTACTCTTGTAAAACTATTGCTTTACAAGTTTCCTTAAAAATATTGAACTCCCCACCTATATTTATCCATTATTTCAATCCATTTATTCATCAAACATAACCAAAATACTTACATGTAGCAGACATACTATACTAGGATTCAGATACTTTGAACACTGTTTCTTGTTCCAACATTTTCCTGACCTAAACAAATACATTATCATGTTGGCTTACAGCAGTGTGTGTGTAGAATATCTTTCTAAGTTTGCAAATTGTCCTCTTATTCTATAAAATTAAAAGTATGAAATGACCATTTAGTCCTTTTTGTCAATTCAGCCTTACAGTGCATACTGAAAGGTTCAAAGCTTCGCGTCATAATATAATTTTGAGAATGAGACTTTTGTATTACGTTACTAGGGTTCCCAAGTAGAAAAAATATGGCCTGCTGGTCTGGAGTGTATTGCAAAGTGATTTTGTTTTGCCCACTGACTTCACAGGCTAGATACTGTGTCAGTTTTAATGACTTGGAATGCCTATATGGTGGGCTACTTATAGCAATAGGGACAGTGTGGGGCATGTCACTGCAGACAGGAACCCACTGATAATGATCCAGATTCCTTTTGAGACTTCCTCACATAAAACAGGAAATATCTTTCATTGGATAACTAAAACTTCCTTTCCTCTGATTTGTACATTACTGAGCAAAAGGGCCCATCCATTGAGTAGCGTCACAGAAGTTAAGTGATGTGTTTCCAGTCACAAAATTACTTTGCAGTGAAACAGAGAGCCCAACTCAAATCTTCCTACTTCTGCTCTGGTGCTCTTTGAAGAACACTCTTCAACTCTAATGAGGAGGCCTTTATCATCAGAGGCAGATAAGGGACAAGTCACTCATTTTCACTAAAACCCCTTTGGGATGCAGGGCAATGATTAAACTTACTTGAAAGTCTTGTGCTTTTGCACGTTTTGCTTCCACACTCCTATCTTTCAAATTGCTAGAAATGGATGCTATTTACTGATTATTTTGCTTGCAATTGATTTGCATACTGCTATTGCATATTGTTAAATGGTTTGTTGATTAATGACTAATGTTGATTTGGACTAAATGTAATGGAATAAGCAAATACATTTTCAAATTTAGATATACAATTTAGTTGCTAAATGATGTTGTTAGTCAGACTTTAAAATGTTGATTATTTTAGATAAATCCCTTGCAGAGGAACCCTGGCCACAATTTCTTCCTATATTTTATCTCAATATTTTAAGCTTTATCGCTTATTTTCTTCTTATTAATTTGTATGTCTGAGTTTTAAAGCTGACATTTCTTATAAGCAAGTACTGCTCCAAAGCCCAGGACTAAGATAAATTCTTTTAAATTCAGAATGTGGTAGATTTCAACTAAACAATTTCTTTTCCGCAGATCCATAAGACAAATATTTGGCTTGAATATTAATATTTTCATAACCCTGACTGGATTAATATATTGCACAAATATCATCAACAAATTATATAAATATCAAATACTTATTAATATAATGAATAATTTTGGAATTATATAAGATTGTTATATTAATACAGGATTATTGAATGGTAGAATTTCTGAGCTGTTAGGAAACACTTGCTGATGTGGCCTCTGGGATCCAGTGAGGTTTTTTTAATTCACACACACACACACACACACACACACACACACGCTAGTCAGTTAAGTCAGTTATATGAACTATATAATGTATTATGCACTTGAATATATATATATATATATGCTCATGTGTTAGAATATTTAGTATTTTTAATTACTCCAAATCTTAAAAAATCCTATATTCCAACCTATATTTTTTATTTCTACATTTATCTTCCAAATATATGTATTACCTTTGATTATTTTTTATTTCTGCTATTTCATATACATTCATAAATATTTCCAGTTTGTAAATCCATTTAAATGGTAGAACAAACCAAAAAGTTTGTACCATAGATGTTTTAGTATATTTATAGTCTTATATTTTTTTAGACCTACATTTCAATATGCTGTGATAAAAATGTGTATTTCTCTAACAAGGTATTAAGTTTGGTGACTGAAAAGTGTTCTTCAAAGGAATGTAATTCACATTAATTTTCCATGTGATCATTGTTACTTATAGTTGAGAGACAGATCCAAGTCTGTATCTACATAGCTACCTTGGTGACCTTTGGTAAATTTCATTTTTGTTCTTTGATTTTATTTTCTTTGAAAATGAGAAGTTGAAAGTTTTAAAGCTTTTTTCCCATAACTCTGAAAGAGTTTAGGAGCTCAAAAGAAAATATGACTAAAAGAAATGTGTGGGCATCATTACCTGGCTGCCCAGTATTTTCATGGCCACACTCTGTAACATACTCTGGAAGCTTCTTTAAGAAAATAACTTTGTAGATATGGACATCAAGGGAAAAGGGATCAATCAGAAAAAGAAGGGAAAATGAGTTAGTGACAAAGGAGGAATGGTAGGCAGTAGAAATGATTCCTCACTTACTTGTTTGTTTATCTAGAGTCTAGTTATTCCTATTTGAAAACCTACTGGCACCAGGTATTATCAACAGGGATGAGTAATATGTAATTTTTATCTTTACTGGGTTACATTTGGCACATGGACAGTTGACAGCTGTCAGTCAGGTGGCTGGTCAATGAGGAGATACATGTAAAGCTGCCAAAATATTTTCGTTGCTTTAAATACAAGTAAACCATTTTAGCTGGAAACTTTGTTGTACTGAAATTAAATAGGCTAATATTCACAATATAATTAATTGACATTAATTATTGGAAGAATCAAGATTTTTTTCTATTAACATATAGGGTTAAACAAAATGTTTTTCTAAGTGTCTTTTTGAAACAGGAAAACAATTTTCTCCACTGTAAATAAACTATCTTTAAGACAGGAGGATATCTTGCAAATAATGCTTGAAATGCATATGTTTTAACGTTAAAAATTTAGAGCAGGTGTAAATCAATGCTACTTTAAACTCCAATATTTTATTAAAATAAACCATTCCCATACATTGAGGGAGCTGGCATAGGTATTTTTG
Source organism: Cebus imitator (assembly GCF_001604975.1). Taxonomy (NCBI): domain Eukaryota; kingdom Metazoa; phylum Chordata; class Mammalia; order Primates; family Cebidae; genus Cebus; species Cebus imitator. The sequence goes on from NW_016107331.1 coordinate 9,473,527, forward strand.
TGACACAATGTTGAAAATTTATTAGAAAAGACAAACATAGCTGCATGGTGAACAAGAATTTACAGCTTCTTTTCATAATGAAAAAAATAATAGGATTTTAGAGTAAGTCTACAATTCAGGCATAGTTAAAATGATACATTTTAGTTATTTTGAAATATTTGAGCTATATCTAACATTATTTCCAATAGGTTCATTTACACTTAAATAATTGATAGAGTCATAAACAATAGTTTGGCAGAAGCTTTTGGCTTGCTTACACTTAATGTTAGTGACAATGTAATAATTATAGCCAACAGTAATGCACATGAAAAGTTAACAAATATAATTCTGAAGTCAACATAAGAGCACATGTTCAGTTTTGCAGTAACTATGATCTTTAAAAGTCAATGATGTGATTGTTCAGGAATATAGTATTTAACAGACTAGAAAAAGAAAAGTAAAATTTTCAAGTGCATGAAATATATACTAATTTTTTCAGAGACAAATGAAGTTATTCTAAAAATTTAGCAACTATAATTACTCAAGTGGCTGAATCAATACAATGAAACATGACAAAATATCATACAAAAGTGGCAGCTTGAAACAGCAATAAATACACATATATATTTAAATGTTTTAATCATTTGAAATACATTCTGCTTGTAACCATTTATAATAAAAAGTATATTTGGGTTTTAATTTTTTAGAATATGGGTGCATTAAAATGTTTGTGGATAAGATTATGTTTTAAAAATATTAGATACTTTGTTTGGGTGGACCATTTCTGATAATTTTTTAAACCACAAATATTTTCTGATTTTCAACAGTAATTACGACAGTTTAAAAGAGTAATGATAGCTATACATTTGTGGCATATTTATGTTGTTATTGATTTGAAAATTATTTCAGGTGCAGTGGTCATTAAAAAAGTCAGATCTCATCTTTTTTCCACTATACAGCTATGTATTAAGGATGTAGATTAGAAGTTATTTATGGGATCATCATAGTAAAACAATTGCCTCATAGTAATTTATATTGGTAGGAGTCTTTTCTTTCTTAAGCACCAATTCTACCCCCCACAGCCAAGAAAATTGATTTTATGCATAATAACTTATAGCATTCTTGATCAATGTATACTGTTGTGTCTTTTAAATTCATTAGCCTTTGTTGCTTGTGAATATGGAATTTGGTTATTAAAATGGTTTCATATGTTTACTATGTATAGGCTCTAGCTTTGAGCTGCTTACTTGCTTAAATAAATGTTTTCAATTTACTATAATATAAAAATTTGTAGAGAAATGCTGTGAAGCATAGTTAAAAGAATGAGTCCCTGAAATAGAATCACTTTTTAAAAATATGTCCTAACATGTGGTCTCATTTTTTCATATTTTGCATTAATTAAAATCCTATTCTGAAAAAAATATTTTTGCCTAAACTTTTGAATTCACAAAATAAAAATAAAAAATACATAAATGTACTAATTTTGGAAATCAATGACGTAAAAACATGCTTTAGGACTGTCTTGGTTGTTTATTTCAAATATTTTTCTCGAAAGAAACTCTTTGTAAAGTAATGAGAAAATATTGCCACTTTTAATTATTAAATAATATTTACTATAATACGATATACTATTATTTAATTATTAAACATAAAATATGTTTTAAATTTTTAAATTATACATGCAATATGTATTTTTAAAATGTGTTAAAATAAAGTTAATTGCATATTCTCTCTAATAATGTTCTTGTAACATGCACACATTTAAAAAATGCAGCACATGTAATTTTTGAAAAGAGCGTGTACCATTGCACCTTCTTATTTGGGAGATTTATTAGAAAATAACTTTTTATTCAGAAAAGATGATGACATAATTAGATAAAAAAGAGACTAAAATGTTATGTGTGAAACAGTCTAATATTACATACGTAATTAACTTTTCATCTTCCAAATATTGAAAACAATAATGAAAGAGACCAATATTAAAAATAATCTTTTTTTTAAAAACCTAAAAAAAAGTCTAAAAATTTGTACATGGTAACAGCTTTACTTTCACACCAGGCAAACCCACTGTTGAGCGAGTTGGCTCTGATTCCAATGGTCTCATCAACTTTGTGAACACAGGTACCTCAGTGGTGCCTGTTTCAAGACAACAAAATTAACTTTTAGAGATTAAAAAATACATTTTGGCAATTGAAACTCACCAGTGCCTTTCTGCTTCTCCAGGAAGTTGTACCCGTCAGCACCTGCTGAGGGCTTTGTTGTCCAAACTCTGACAGGTAAAAAAATTCCTGTAGAATAAAGCCAGACCAGCTGGCTTTGAAGAGAAACCCCCCAGTTTGGGCTGCGTTTGCCTCCTCTCCTTTTCTATGAAGACCGAGGCTTTGCCCCCTTGATCGTCGAGCCGTGAGATGCGTGATCCCTCTGCACAAGTGTCTGGCAGGCCGAGGTGCACCTGTTTCTGTCACTCTGGAGTAAATTTAGCTGTAAAGGTATCACTGACAACCAGACCTTTGTCAGTGCTGGCAAAAGAACACAGAACTGCTTCCCTCCCCTCCCCCTCTCCCGACCCCCTATGCTGCTAGTTCCAATGGAAAATATCCAATAGGAAGTCTATCCAAAAATCATTCCTAAAAAATGAAATTGCTTTCATATGGTATAAAAAAGTAAGTTTCCTCATTTCAAGCAGATTTTAAAATTACATTTCCAAGAATAATCTTGGAACAAGACAAGTTTTCGTTCAATTAATTGTGGCTGGAAACTTTTTAATGGAAACATAGCACATACTTACTTCATTTCAGGTTATTAAATTGTGTTAAGCATTAGAGTTATTTGCCATTCTTTGCTGCAGCTCATTTGTTCTTTTCGATCCTAAGAAATATTAGAAGGTTAAATAACTTATCACATACGAGGGATTAATCATACTGCCAAAATTAGAATGTGTGTAGTTCTGAGGGACTGAATGTCAAAATTGTATGCTCATTGCACTAAAACTATTGGGGATCTAGGAAATCACAAGAGCGTTTAAAATGGCAGCTAAGGTCTGTGGAAACCCTTCATGTTTAGAAACTGGCTAAAGCTTGATATCTCTTCTCTTTTGGTTAAGGTAAGGAAATTTATCATTTATGTGAATGTTTTAGTCGAATTTATTTATTAGTGGTTTGAGAAATATTCCTTTTGAGGAAGATAGAGAGGCAGGCAATATTCATTAATATGCTTGACATAAATAAAATAGTCAAGATATATAAAGAAGCTCTTGGAATGCTTAGTCAAAGCATTCCAAGCTTCTGCCTTAATAATTATGATTTCTTAAGTGGAGTTAAAAAGAGTTGTACAGAGTACCTGTTCTATCATATTATTGCTGTTTACAGGAGTTGGGTGTGATGAGAAAGGAAAGCTTGCTCAAAATAAAAAAATGCTTTGTCAAATAAACAAAGTTCCTATTTACTTACTATGTATAAACAGCCACTCACCAAGCCTCGTTTCTCCACAGGGCACCACTCTCAGATAAAAACATAGACCTGAATGGCATCATCCAGTATCCAAGGAAACCATGTAAGTACCTCTCTCACTGTGTACTTCTGTTCAGAGTTTAAAAGCTAGCTGAGTACTGAATAAGTGAGTGTTTGTATTTAATAATTATAAGGGAGGTACTTTTTAGGAGCTTGCTAAAAAGAAACAGGTTCTTGATTGTTATGTGTGCCATAACAAAACTCTCACATTTTCGTCATATTTCATAAAATTATGTGTTTAGTCCCAATCTCTCCAATAGTTCTTATTCTTAGGTACAAAACCGCTACTCAAAGTCCTAATGAATTGAGAGTTTCAAACCTTTCCAAGACCCAAACGATGTTTCAGAGCCCTTGTGCCGGGAGAGGTTTCTTAATTGTAGTTAAGCTTGTTAAATTTTAAAAATTAAGAAAAAATTTCTTGGAAAATAATGGTTTATCGGTAAACATTTATGGCAATTTATTTGGCTGTAGGCTTGCTTGAAGAGTGAGTAAGTGAGCAAAGAGACAAGATTACATGTTTAAACCAAGAAAAGAATCCTGAAAGTAAGTGTAATTACCAAGATGCAAAAATCTGTTTGGGGAAAGGGTTGGGAGGTTGGCACATTATTTTCTTTCTCCCCTCCCCCCAAACTAATGTGCATTTCTGCAGCTAATATCAAAGTTTTAATTCATTTTCAGGAGCTATGAAATCTACTGTGGAAATTTAGTTTCTAAACAACATGCTACTCTGGAGAAAATCATTCCTAAAATATTTGAAATTTCTACTATTTCCTTAGATGGACTTCATTGTTTTTTCATATTTGTACTATCTACTTTTAAAATTAAATTATTTTCAATATGAAATGATTATTCATTATTGTTTGCATACTTTTTTCACGAAAATACTTAACATCTTCTATATACTCATGTAATTATAGACCTCATTTTTTGCCTTCTATATTCACTATATGATTTACTTAATATTTCAATACAGACATATTACCTTTCATCGAGGGTGGTTTGAGAGTTTTTCATATGTATTTTGTTTGCTTTTGTCACTTGTGTGTATTTCTACTTTTTCTCTACAGCATGGCTCCTTGCTAAGCATAAATGGTAGAGATTATCTCACAGTTTCTCTGAAGAATTAGAGAGGCCTTTCATGTTCAATATCTAACTGCAGGAGCATTTCACTTTATCACATAATTATGTCAAATTCTATTGTTTATGCATTCACGTATTTCTGTCTTTTAATATATGTCACAACATGCATCTTTCTGAATTGAGAAAAGTTGTGTCAGACTAAGGAATTTCCTGGAAGTTTGGAAAGGCCCAGGGGCCTCCTCACCTATTAGGAAGGTCTGGCTAGGAATTTAATTTTTTATGTAACTTACAAACTTCACAGGTGTGGAGTTTGAGGCCCGAAGTACTACCTTCTAAAGTAGGAAATCCTTGCTGCATAATAAAGGTGGGTTTTGCTGAGTAAAGTTGGCAGCAGAGAGGGGTTAGAATACATCTTTACAAAGAAAGAAAATGCTAAATGAAGGAAAAGACCAGGTAATGTTGTAATTCACTATCTTGAGAAAATGGAATCTTTTCAAATTTGTTGTCCTTGTAATATGGGGAAAATGAAAATCTACAGTACAGTGCTCATGGTACAATTTTAACGGTTTACATTAGAATATAGATTTTTCCAGAAAAAAAAACATTTAAATTTGACATATTTAATGAAACTTCCTATAACAGAAGGCAAACTGCTATAAAAATATATTTTATGTTTATATTTGAGATTTTCCATTCATCAGTATTAGCCTTTCTAATGTAGACAGACTTTGTTTACTAGAACTTTCTGTGATAATGGACATGTTCCATATCTGTACTGCCCAACGTGGCGCTCACTAGCCTTATATGGCTGTTGAGTACTTGACACGTGGCTAGTGCAACAGAGAAACTTAATTTAAAATTGTATTTACATTTAATTAATTTAAATATAAATAGCTCACACATAGCTAGTGGCTACCTTATAAACAACCTAGTTCTCGTCTAGATCACTTAGAAATGTGGAGAGAGTCAAATATGTATAGATTTGATATCTCCATCAGTTATTTCTTATCTGTATATCAAGTACAATTGACCATAACTAAAATCATCAGTGCCTGAAAAACTGTGTTGCAACATTAATTTAGCAGGATTTTGAGAAATACTGTCATGTAATAGGCCAAATTGTAAAGAGTACTGTTTTGTTTTCATTAGAAATTAAATACCCTCCTGCAGAGATTTTCTATTCTTTTTTTTTTTTTTTGGTATTTTGTCAAATGATATAATTTTTTATGTTTACTTTAATATTTGAATTATTATTACAGTAGGATTTATGATATTTTCTCCTAAATGAATGCTTTTAATATGGTCAACAGGGAGACATTCCTTATAAAGCAATTATAAAATTGCTTTATAAGCTTGGGATAGCAACTTTTAAAATGGCCATTGTAAACAAGACTGTGTGAAAAAAAATAAATACGCTCATGCAAATTCTAACTATGGGGACAAATATTTTTAAAAGTTTAGTTACAATTGGCCAGGTACAGTGGCTCATGCCTGTAATCTCAGCACTTTGGGAGGCTGAAGCGGTTGGATCAGCTGAGGTCAGGAGTTCAAGACAAGCCTGCCCAACATGGTGAAATTCTGTCTCTACTAAAAATACAAAATTAGCCGGGCATGGTGGCAGACATCTGTAATCCCAGCTACTTGATAGGCTAAGCCAAAAGAATTGCTTGAACCCAAGAGGTGGAGGCTGCAGTGAGCCAAGATTGTGCCATTGCACTCCAGCCTGGGCAACAAGAGCAAAACTCCATCTGAAAAAATGTAATTGACCTCAAAAAGTGCTAGCCTTGTTTCTCCAAAAGTTGATTCTGCTCCCAAAGCACACATCAGAATTTGAATCTCCCGTGACCTTCTCAGGCATTTAGTGAAAATGATCATTAGGATTTATGATGATACTTTTATAATAATGCTAGACAGTAATATTATAAACAGAATAATTGCCTATAAAATAATATTGAAAATTTAAAATTTATATGGATTTTAAAAGTCAGTAAACTCATTATCGAATGCTGATTATTTGTAGGATATTGAACCCTAGACACTCTGAGAAATGTTTTTTTAAATGGAAGACATTCATCCTTAAACTCCATTTGTTGGACCTGGGCATGTTCTTTTGGAAGGAAGTATAGGATTCAGATAAGTGAGAGAGAAGAGACTTCCTTTGGCAAAATCTTGGACAAGCTACTCAGTGTTCCTTCATGCAGAAAAACTGTAGGATTCTGGATAAAACATACTTTCCAATGAATTATCTGACATCAGAAAACTTTTCTGACATCTCTAAAGATCCCTCTTCCTTGCCTCAGAATGAAAAATCCAAAAAGTGTGAGGTGAAACTGCTGTTGAAGATGAATAAACAAACAGAAAAAATGGGATGGACAATTGAATTGTATGGGTTGTATTTATTTGCAAAGATACTATTGGAAGGATAGCAGTCACATGCTCTATTAGACTGCTCCTAAACCGAGCCTTATTTGAAAAAAAAACAGGGAGAACCAACAACCACATTTGTAGACCCAGTTTTTTGGTCTTCTTTTTTTCTTTTGGTATCTTCAGTTACGTAGACAACCACTTTCATATTGCCAGATCTGTTTTCAGAGAAATGGCCTATCCTTGCTCAGAAACCAGTGTTCTGTGCAGAGAAAACATGGTTCTCTATTGAGGGAATCCTACATAGCTCTGATATCTGCATGTTTGAGAAATTCCTTTCATTCAGAAATACAGACTGTAACTTCTGAGTCCTCAACCACCACCTCAAACTAGTATATATTTGTTTACTTTTAAGTGTATTTACCTTTTTGCTATGAAAATTCGGAATATATTAGAAGAGCAGAGGGAAAAAGGTAATGAACTTTTGTATAACCATCCCTACTTTCAACAGCTGTCATCTCATGGGCCAGTTTGTTTCATCATTGTTGTTTCCACTTTCTGCTTCCACCTCAAATTATTCTGAAGCAAATCCCAGACATGACATCATTTTATCTGGTAACATTTCAGTTTGTATCTTTAAAAGATTATTTTTTTTTGACTGAAAAATGAATCACAACTAAAACATCCTCAAATATATAAAACCAATATTCAAAATTTTCAGGTTGTCCCCTAAAGTTTTGTATTCTCTACTGTTTGAAGCAGGATTCAAATAAGGTCTATATGTTGTAATTGGTTAATATGTCTCTTAATTTATAGGTTTATGTTTATTTTCCCTGGTTTCTTAAGAAACTGGATTATTTGTGCTGTACAGCTTTCCATAGTCTGAATTTGCTGCTGCATTCCTGTAGAGTCATTTAATGAACTCCTCGGCCCTGTTTCTTACCTGTTAATGGGTAGTAAAGGCTCTAGAAACTTGATCAAATTCATTTAGGGGATGGGGGCAAGACTACTGGCTCTTTCTCTTTTTGTGACATTAGCAGGTGGTGTTGATCATAGCCTACATCCATTTATTCCTTAGACCTTGAAAAATGTCAATATAACTGTCATTTCTGGTTTATTTATTGTGTTGAATGCTTTTGTAAACTAGTGTTATAGTTTCAATTTATATAAGAAAATCAGGATGGATGCTTGATTCTTTTATCAGTTCCTAACATAATGTGTGGTTCTTTAACATCCTCTAAAGTTTACCAATGGTTTTAAAAATTTTATTATGAACATGGATGTACTTCAAAATTGCAGTTATCATAATTATGAATTCCCAGATTGCCACATCTCTGATTACTCAAAGTTTATCTCTGTTGGTTCCTATGTGTTTTTGAAAGAACTTCAAGTTTTTGAGCGCTTCCATGATAATTGGTATGACAAAATATAACAGCCTCATCATTAACATTTCCTTTCCAATCCTGGAATCAGGCAATTATCCAAGAAATTCTAGTGTTTTTTTTTTTTTTTTGGTCTTGGAAATAGTACTTGAAAACCATAATCTTGAAATTAGTGAGTTCATTGCTGCTGACTTAGTCCTTAATCTAAGCCCTTTCAAAGAGCTAGAAAAAGTGTGTGTGTGTGTGTGTGTGTGTGTGTGTGTGTGTGTGTGTCTGTGTGTATAATTTTAAGATTAAATACAACAGGAGCTAACACTAATACTTCCTATTAACATACAGGTCAACAGGTTTTTAATTTAGTCACATCAATCTTGTATCACATCAATGTCCTTTCTCCCCAGCTGACCATCCTACAGTCCTAATTCTTAATGATACTAGCAACTTACCTGCTTTATGCTACAATACACTTACGACAGGCTCAGAGTAATAATACCAAGACTACTACCATCAGTCGTGATGTACACATCCTGTATACTGTCGCTCTTTTCTCTGTAAAGATATATATATTACTGAGGTTTTAAGTCATGTAGAATTGTTTCTTGGTGTAATGCCACCAGCTAGATATAGAAAGATTCACTTGGCTCTTTTTGCTTTCCATTTTTCAGGATTAAAATGTTAGCTAGGAGAGACCAGAGCAGTGCATAGTCTACCTCATTTCCCACTACTGAGGTTTTACCTAATTGCATATGAATTAAGAGATTTTCCATTCTGACTGGTGACAAAAGGCCTATTTCCAGCCCTAGGAAGGTGCCAGGTACTGTTCCCCCTATAATTATTTCAGATGTTTCTTTTCCCAGCCTTGGGTAGTTTCCTCACACTTATATCCAGATCTCTGTGACTCTCTGCAGATTTCAAGGGATTATTGTCTATGCATCTGCTCTCTCCTGAACTCTGTCCTGAAAGCTCTAGCCACTTTATTATCCCATACCTTCAGCTCTGTTTCCTCAACTCAGGCAGTTTGCCTCCTTTGAGTTAGTTGCCCCACCTGTGCCACTGCGAAGAAACCTTTAGGACCGTAAGCGAGCGTCATCACAGGACTCACCTCCTTCAGGGATCAATGTCCTTTGTGGTCTGATATCTTATGTCTTGACAACCATTGTTTCATATATTTTGTCAGGGTTCATTTTTGGTTGTTTAAGGAAGGAGGGCATGTCCAGTTCCTTTCAGTCCATCTTGGCTAGAAATGGAAGTCTCCTCAGTTGTTTCTTCAAAAGTTCAGCTATAGCTTATTAATCCAAACAGCTTCTTAACATGAAGCTCAATATTTAAAACAAATTTTAAAATATTCTGAATGATGTTTGTTTGTGTGTGTGTGTGTGTAGGAAATCTTTCTGAAACACTGCTGCAGTCTTAAAACTGTCAGTGCCCGTTCAGGACCTCTTCTCAGTATTTTTCTTGCCAACAAGGTTTTCCCCAACAGATGAGTCCTTTTTTATTTTTTGCCACTTAGAGGAATTTTTTTTTGGTTCACTCATTCATTTCTTTAACAGACCTTTTTGATTACCTGCTATGTGTCATATAAAGTGTTGAGAATACAGTGGTGAGTAAAACACCACTCATTCCCTCAAAAATGTTGCAGTTTAATTTTCACACAGAAACTTGAACATGAATGTTCACAGCAACTTTATTTGTAATAGTCAAAACCTGGCAATGCCCAGATGTCCATCAATGGGTGAATGGTTGGACAGACTGTGATATGAGCATGCTGCAGACTACTGCAATAAAGACTAATGAACTGTTATTATGGGCAACAACTTGGATGAACCTCGAGAAATTGTGCTGAGTGAAAAAAACCTGTCTTAAAAAGATACATTACTGAATGATTCCATTTATACAACCTTCATGAAATAAGACCATTCTAGAGACAGATTACTGGTAGCCAGGGGTTAGGGAGGGGAAGAGGACAGGGTGGCTTGGACATAAAGTGGTAGCACTAGGGAGTCTTATGGTGATGGTATAGTTAAGTGTCTTGATTGTGCTAGGGGTTACTCGAAGCTACACGTGTGATATAATGGCATAGAGTTATCCACACATACACAGACACAGATATGTGTATGTATAGCTGGCAAATATCTATGGATTCTATGAAAAGCTCCATGGATTGTACCATTGACAGTTTCCTGGTTTTAATATTGTAGTTTAGCAAGATGTTAACATTGAGAGTGGGACTAGAGGAAGGGTGCACAGGACCTCCCTGTACACTTTTTTGCAGGTTTTTGTGAATTTTTAATTACCTTGAAATAAAAAGTTAAAAAATACCTTGCAATTTTGTGGAAGGTACAAAGAACTAGATAGCCAATTCTAATAGCCAATTGTATATTGCTTTTCACTGAAAATTTTTATCAATTTTGATTTTCTGAAATAAGAACTGGTTGTGCACCAAATCCTTTAAAACTTCTTCTATTAAAATATTCCAGTGTATGTCAGTAGTATAGTGGACAGAGTATTTCTTTCTCATCTTCTGGTAATTTGTGGTGACTGTGTATTCCTAATTTTTATTATGGCCATAGTCTTTTTTTTTGTATTCTTTCTTATCTCTGTCTCTATAGCTGAGAAAAACATTAGTTATTTCTTGTGCTTATTTCAGCTAAGGGGAAGTAATACATACTTATGGAGAAATACCTTGTTCCCATTCCCAAGTCATAGGACAATGTCTCTACTACTCTAGTCTTTTAAAGCTTCCCAGTCAGGTCATGCTTCTATTTGAGGGATGTGTATTAGCAGTAATGCACTAGCAAAATAGTTGTGTTGATTCTCCTCTATCCCCACCAAAGTGATGTGCCCTCCTTTTATAGCCTCAGTAAAATACCTTAACCATACAAGGCAAACATTTCATAAGAATGAGCATGTATTACTACAAAGCAACAGGAGGCTCGTGTTCTCACAACATGTTCAAATGTAAGCACAAAGACCCACTCCAGATTTAAATATCAGTGAGCTTTGGAATACACACAGCTTTGGCTCATTTCTGGCCCTATTCTGCCATCAGCATGTATCAGCCAAAGCTTTACTCTGACCCGTTTAGAAATAGCCTTTGTATGTGAAGATGAACGCATAGCTGCAGTTGGGTTTTTACATAGTCACTTATTACTATAGCTTATTTTAATTTAGTGACAGATTGTCACATATTTTGAGTTTTCTCAAGTTATAAAAGTTTTTTTTTCTTTCTTGGAACTAAATAGAATATATATTATTTCTGATATGTTGAGGGAAATTTATATTTTGATTTTGTGTTGGTATTACTAGAAAAGTCACTCAATATGAATTTGTGGTCTTGGTACATTGTGACAACCCAGTTGTCCTTTAATTTTTATTAGGCTGCTTCTAAATATCACCAATATGTGAATAGGTGAGTTTACAATATATGGGCTGGAAATGCTTTATTTATTTTTTCTTTTTTACCCCCAAACTCACCCCCTCTTGTCAGTGTCAGGAAAACCTTCTTGGAGTTACTCTTGGACTAAGTGTCTGAGTCTGTACCTATGTGTGTTGCTGGAATCTTTACCGGGCAGAAAACATTCTTGGAGTTTAATTTGATCCATCTCCTAGAAATAAAAATCACAAAAGGTGTGTATAAGTACCTTTGGTTTGTGTCCTTTACTTTGAAGAGTATAGCAGCCAATTTGAAATTACATAGGTCTACTTTGTGAAATTTACTACTTGGTTTTATCTTTGGCCTCATGTTTCTGTTTAAAACATTGATGAATCATTGGATCTTAGACCATTTTTTTGAATTTTGCTAATATAGATATAATATACTTTACATTTAACAGATCATTTATGGTTGATTCAATCCCAACACTTTCCTCATTCTTTATTGTAGTCAGTTGTATACTACTGTTCATTTAAAATGTTCATTACTTTTGATTTGCTGAAATGAAACCCATTTTTGTGCTAAATCTTTTAAAATCATTCTAAGAAAATAGTCAAGTGTATGTATACTTGACTTAGAATATTTCTGATAATTTGTGGTGACTCTGTGGCCCTGATTTTAATATGACCATGATCTTTACTTATCTTCTCCTTCTCATATCTCTCTATATATCTAAGAAAATTGTTAGTTATTTCCTGTTAATTATTTCTTTAAAATGCATTTATAAGGATTCTCAAAGTTATATAACATTACATAAATTCTATACTTTTTCTACAACCTTAATATTGTACCGGTGTTAAAATGGATGTACAAAACCATACTATTAAAAATATTGCAAGCATTATCAGCAACTAACACAGGAAGAGAAAACCAAACACCACCATGTTTTCACTCATAAGTGGGAGTTGAACAGTGAGAACACATGGACACAGGGAGGGGAACATCACACACCAGGCCTGTTGGAGGTTGGGGAGCTAGGGGAGGGACAGCATTAGGAGAAATACCTTATGTTGATGGGTGCAGCAAACCACCATGCACTTGCATACCTATGTAACAAACCTGCACATTCTGCACATGTATCCCAGAACTTAAAGTATAATGAAAAATTAATTAAAAATATATATTACAAGCATTTTTGGAGAGGAATAGGAATTAATAGGAAGCAGTATAGTTTCCACAGATTTGGAAAGCTACTGAAGAGGTATTTTTTAAAAGTTGCCTATATATTCTTGAAGTGTTAATTTTGGAACAAGAGTTGCATAGGCACTGCTATAATTCCTCCAGTTCATAGAGAAGGCACTTGCCACATCTTCCTTCCCTCCTCTGCTTCTGCCTGAGCAAAAGTGAGCTGAATCTACTCCCACCTACAGCAAGCCTATCAGTCCCTGGACCAAACGCAACAACAATAGGAAGCATATTTGGAGGCTTTGACTCTTTTCCTCATTGGGCACATGTAGTGGCCCTGCTACTGCTTCTGGGCTCCCATATTACTACTCATTCTGAGTTGGAATCTGTGCAGTTCACTAGATTTGGGAGGCCATGGTTCTGAATTACATCCCGGGGCCACTGTAGCTCTACAGACATGGGAATAGTCCCCTTCTGTCTACGTGGGACTAGGCCTCTGCTAAGTTTCCATGGATCTTTGGATGCTGTCTCTATGCACTCATTTCACTCTGTGAGTTTCATGAAATAGGATCAGAGCTGATGATTTCTAGGTTTTACTGATAGTCACTGGTACTTCTGCCTGATATGATACTCTATTACTTACAGCTGCTTGCATGACTTCAGAGTTATTTCTGCCCTTTGAATATCATGCCTTTCTATCTAATAGATCTGTGGTTGTCAGTTGTGGATAGTTTCTGCTGTTTATTTGTGATCCCAAATGTGTGTCCTGGCTGGCGTTGCTAAACATTCCTTGCGCTTCACACCTGTATCAGAGAGAAGGGCCTCAGACAGAATGAGTCTTTCCAAGCTCTGAAGAGTGGCATCTCACTGATTGCATCATAGTACGAGGCTCATTCACTCTCTCCTTTGCTCCATAGCTCTTCTTAGTTCCAAAAAGCTGTCTTGGCAAATTATAATAATAAAAGCATTAAAATAAAAACTAAAACAAAGGTGTGCAATAAAAAGGGGGTAGGATAAAACTAAACCAGAAAACCCGGACCCTCCCTCAAAGATCCTGCAGTTGAATAACTTGAGTTTTAGGCTCACCGTTTCTGCCAATTGCAGAAAAAGAGAGGCATAGAAATGGTGCCACCTATTATCAGATCAGAGTGGGTCAGGAGATTCCAGTTCATCAGGAGAAATGTTTGTGTTTCTCCTAGCTTTGGGAAAGCATATGTTGAGTAGCTCATTGTTTTTATACCAGATAATCATATTAAAATACCAGTGCATCCTTTCTAGCATGATATACTTTTAAAAAATTCTTCTTATTTACAATGCCTTTAGACATGCATTAATTCGAGATAAATATAATGTGAGCCACATACGTAATTTAAAATTTTCTAGTATCCACAGTAAAAAGTAAAAAGATATATGTAAAAATGTAATAATATATGCAATCTAGTCAGTATAGCCCAAAATCTTATTATATCAATAGGTAATCGATATAAAAATGTTGGCATATTTTACATTATTTAAAAAATAAGTCTTTGAAGTGCAGTGTGCATTTTATACTGATGGCACAACTCAGTTTGGGAAGGTCACATTTCAAGTACTCAATAGCCACAGGTGGCCAGGAGTTTCTGTATTGCACAGCGTGGCCTTAGACAGTGGTGTAAGTGGTGCAGCAGGAGGAAGGAAACTCCTGATTGTTGAAATATCTTTGTGACACTTTCAGTCTTGAGATTCCTCAGCTACAAGTACCATCAGGAATCTTCAAAGGAAATTTCTTCAGTGTCCGTCATACTGAATGGCCATTAATTCAGAAGTTATAATTATTTCATGTCACCAGAACTAACTTGATGAGATGAACAAACAGATTGCTGTTTTTAAGAAAGTGAGTAACTTACTCTGAAAACCTCTGGACCTTTACTTTCAATGCCCTCATCACTAGTGAATTCACTAATTTATGTTATCTGGAAAATTGTCTTGAACTATTTTTAATGACACCTGCTTCCTTAAGGCTTCCATGATTTCACCAGCTTTCTTTCTTGGGGCTTTGAAGGGAATCAGTTTGTAATTTTTCGGTGATACTCATGACTTTGTGCTTGGCATGCAGTTACTTGTTAATTTCGTTTTTAGCTTCTTGTTGAGAACTGAGACTTGTTGGTTGGCCTCCTCCCTTTTAGTGCCTTGCATAAAGTGTAGCCAGTAACATTTGCTGAATGCACATGTATGTACCTTCTCTGATTTAAGGTCTGGAAGGTAGGACATGGTTTTCTTTTTTAATATACCCTTTCATATATATTTAGTTTCTAGCGTAGTTTGGTTTATTCAGTTGGTGCTTAATAAATTCTGGCCAGCTGGACTCATGACTTGTAATTAGTCTTCCAAGTTTTAGTCCACAACTATATCCATCAAGTTGTTAACTTACATATTTGAAAAAAAATCACTGTTTTTATTTAAAGGAACAAATACAAACAAACATATCTACCAACCTACCTTGTGGGTTCTATAAAACCTAACTGACCATATGAAAAAAATGAAAAATTAACCAAGAGAGTACTACTACTTTTAGTTAAATGCCAATGAAGTATAATGTATAGTTGTCAGAAGAAAAAAATTAAGTATTGGTGTACTTCATAAACATCATGATAAAATAATCTAGTTCGCCAATATTTGAATCGTTTAATTCTTTCATTCAACAAACTGAACACCTATTATGATTAGGACATTATGTTGGGTACAGGGGATAAAATAGGATGAGTCTGACCCTTAAGTTGCTCATATTTTATTTGGAAAGTCGGATGATGCCAAAGAACCCTCTAAACCATTTGTAAGTTTAGAGCAAGCTACTAATGGGAGAAAGGTTCAGTGAAGTCTAATTTTTGTTGTGTTTTCCTTATATGGTGTTGACTAATAAGTACTTTGAAGATAAATGTGTAGATGGTGGTCTGTTGAAAAGAAGTTATATTATTTGTCATTTATTACATTTTATTTATTTTCTTGATTGATTAATTGCAGTTAAATTACCTTAGCATGCAAGAACAGATTTTACAGATTTTGACATATGATTAAGCAGCATAAAGCATAACTAATGTGGTTTTAGTGGCATGCTATGTATTAAGGCATGAAATTTAAACACACACTTCATCAGGATTTTTTGCAGTTCCAGTGAATTAGAAAGATTCAGATATTGGAACTCCCTCCAACTCCTGTGTTAGGGAGGGGCAGGAATTTTATGATTGAGATTATTATAGAAGAGTGTCCTGACATAACTGATTGACTTTAGTGATGTGCCTTGAAAGTTCAAATTCAAGGTGTGCACTTATTTCAGTCAGCTTATCCTGAATGTTTAAATAAGAAATACTATTTCTGGGTATTCTGAATAACTCGTTGTACATTTATTCCTAATAGTGAGCATTTGGACTAATGATGGATTACTAATGAGCATGTAAATGTACCACCTGATTACATTAATATATGATCTTCCATGACGAGGTCTGAAATGAACATTTCTAATATGTGTTTCTTTTCCCCAAATGGCACTGTGGTGTATACTGAGCAGGACTGAGACAAGGATGTTTTTCTTAAGAGCCACTGATTCAGTCAATTATCAAAAATCACATTATAATAAATGCTGTTCTAAGAATTTTGATTAACCTTTAAATAAATGTTACATTGGAAAAAATCCGCCAAATGTGTTAATGATAAATTGTGAAGCGGTAGTAATTGCAAGTATGTCTTTATAGGTAATGCAGTTAATTGATACCACCCTCTCAAGCTTATACAGCATATCAGCTGCTATGAGCCTGGGCAATAGTAATGGTGTCTATGGCATTTATGATGCATTGAGGATGACATGAGTAAAATGGAAACTTAGAGTGCTCACCAGGGTCATTCTCTTGTGGACATCTGATGCCCATGGTCAAGTAAATTTTTAATGACACATAGTCACTACACACCTTTCAGCCTTCTGGAGAGGTAAGTGTGCATTGATCTGTCCTAATTAGCCTTGCAGAGTACTTCAGACATCCCTGCAGGAACACTATTATTTAATAAAATAGGAGCTGTTTTTTTCACAAGCTCAGCACTTGCTCCTTGTATAGCTGTATTGTTTTTTTGCTCTTCTTCTTCTTCTTTTCTTTTTTAACTCAGGTCTAGTGTCTCATGTTCACCCTTGTCTTTATCTGACAATGTAGTATTAATGCAACTGCATGAAAAAGTAAGCAAAATTAAGGAATGGGCCTGATTATGAAGGTTCATTGCTATTATAAGAACCCATAGAGCGCACATCCATTCCTTCCCTAATGTATAGGGTGCTGACTGCATAAAGTTGCTTGGAAACACATTAAGGATATGCAGGCAATTCTGTTGAGGTATGCAGTGGGATGCTTTTATGTTTGGTGATAAAGGTGGCTCTGGAATATCTGATTTTGTAAAAAAAACAAACAAACAAACAAACAAAAAACAAAAAGAAAAGGTAGCCAGAACAGTTTGTACTGGTTGTATACTGGAACATTTATGTAGGGACATCTGCTTTTTTTTTTTTTTTTTTTGAGAGTTTAGTTTTCATCGGATGTAGGGTCTATAATAAACAATTTGGAGTTTGTTCATCTTTGGAGCAAATCAAGTATTATTTATAACTTGCTCATAGAACTTTGTGGTAGAGGAATTTCTAATGTAGATGCTTATTATAATTATGAAGTTAGTTCCAAATATAATACAGAATAGATGGTGTCAAATTCTATCCTAGGGTTCAAGTCTACAGCCAGAGCTTCTTATCACTTTGGTGGACATGGTTCACTGATTACTGGATGTATAATATTTGCTCTTAAGAGAATGGAACAAGAATAAGTCTTTGTCAAACTCTTGGTCTGGCCATTAATGGCAATATCTGGATTTGACCTTGCGTACGGAGAAAACTGCCACCTCTTCTTGCTGTTTTTAGGGCCATGGTTGGCTGTCAGCTCCACAAATGCCATTGTTACCTGCTTACTGATACCTGTAGTTGCATAATTAGAGATTAAAATACTTAGATTTTACAAACATGCCTAACACGCCTAGAAATGATAACATTTTGATTAAGTCAGTCACTAGAACTCAGTGTTAGTAGGCTGATCAGCTCTTCCTGGGAAACAGATTTTGAGAGTGAAGGGGGCAGAGAAATGTGAGGGCATTGAGTCACTAGAGAGAGAGAGGGGCTGCCTTGTTGGCATGAGGGAGATATGGGGACATGATGAAAGACACTGAATGAGGAGGTTTGGAACAGCACAGGACAAGCTGAACGTGCAGGTTTGTTACATAGGTATATATGTGCCATGGTGGTTTGCTATACCTTTCAACCCATCGTCTAGGTTTGAAGCCCCGAATGCATTAGGTATTTGTCCTAATGCTCTCCCTCCCCTTGTCCCCCACCCCTTGACAGGACCCAGTGTGTAATGTCCCCTCCCTGTGTCCATGTGTTTTCATGGTTCAACTCCCAATTTTGAGTGAGAACATGCAGTATTTGGTTTTCTGTTCCTGTGTTAGTTTGCTGAGAATGATGGCTTTCAGCTTCATCCATGTCCCTGCAAAGGACATGAACTCATTCTTTTTTATGACTACATCGTATTCCATGGTGTACATGTGCCATATATATATATATAATTGCACTTTAGGTTCTGGGGTACATGTAAAGAACATGCAGGATTGTTGCATAGGTACATACATGGCAATGTGGTTTACTGCCTCCATCCCCATCACCTATATCTGGCATTTCTCCCCATGTTATCCCTCCCCAACTCCCTACCCGCACTGTCCCTCCAGTTTATCATTGATGGGCATTTGGGTTGGTTCCAAGTCTTTGCTATTGTAAATAGTCAAATTTTACTTTCTTTGCAACATGCAAAACCCTCAAAACGTCAGGCTTTCTGAATATATTTTTAATGCATATTTTAAAAACTGTGGTTGAAAACAATTTGTTATCAATTATATTTAGGAATAAAATTTGTAATTTCATTGTTATCAGATATTTTAATTGAATTCCCTAGTTCATTTATTTGTGAAACATTTATTGAGTCATTGTATATGGTAAATAGTGTGTTAGATGCTGAGGAAAAAAGGCATGCTTCCCATGCATACTGTTTTATCAGTCACCATGCTTTTGCCTGCAGGTAACAGAAAATACAAATCCAAATGGCCTCAGTAGTAACGATATATGTTGACTCACTTCACTGAAATTTCAGAGATGTGGTGGAATTCATTGTCATTTGAATCCAGTAGTTTGGGCTTCATTTTCCTTCCATTGTTTGCCCTCTCTGTGGACCAGCATCATCAGTGGCTAGTAGCAAGATAGCTACCAAGTTAAAGGGACTTTTCTAGAAGAGCTACAAAAGCTTTCCTAGAAGCTTCAAAGAAACCTCTTCTTGGATTTTATTAGCTCAGGAGATCAGGATTATACAAGCAATTATAAAAAGGGTGGATGCAGCTATGTATTGGTTCAGTGAGCATTGAAGAGGGAAGGACATTGACTCCAAACTAGTTAGTGCATGTGGGAGATTAAGGGAAGGACTACTTGAAGAGGTTCTGTCCACAGTGAATCCAAGAGGATGAGCAAGAAAGAGGTTGGACGGGCATTGTAGGGAAAGAGGGCATTATATCCAAAGATGCAGAAGTGAGAGGGTGCAGTGGGTAAAAGCAGCTACCCTTGCTCACATTCTTTAGATCTCCACTACCCCTTATCTGCCTTAGGTTTAACAGAGCCTTTATATGGTCTTCAAGTTCCCTGTACTTATCCTATTTTTTTTTTTTTTAAGAAATGGTATATTATTCTGCCACCCAGGCTGGAGTGTATGTAGTGATGTGATCATAGCCCACTGTAGGCTCCAACTCCTGGGCTTATGTGACTTATGCCATCTCACCCCACTCCATTGTTATTCATTCAACTCCTTGCTCTCTACTAGATCTGGAAGGGGACATGTCTGTGTAATTGTCCTCTATACCCGGTGCCTGGCCCAGTTCCCGGTACATGGTAGATGGTAGTAAGTGTTCATGAAATGTATAAGTGAGTGAGTGGTTTGCTATTATTTTATTAATTGATGGCATTTGGATCTGCTCATTCCTACAGTGGTAAGAATAATAGCTTTCATGGCCCTGATTAGACTTCTCATAAAATAGTCATAAATTGTGGGCATTAAAACTGAGTCTTGTGGATTCTGAGAAGTTTTGACTCTGATGTGACCAACTATTTTGAATAAAATTTTCTTGAACATGATTATGTGTTTTCATATATTGTGCAGTCCCAGAGCTGGACGAGACCTTGAAAATCGTCAAAACTCTTATTTGTTGGATGAATCTTTGTATTGTAGAGGACTGAGTCTTTGCTCACCACATTATTCGAAAGATGAATCTCATATGTGTAAATCCCCAGGTTAGGTGACTTTCTGATATTTCTTCTAGTTTTATGACTTTTGAAAATTTAAATTAAATGATCAATAGATTATTTTATTGATATTAGTTGGAAATTAATGTTATGTCTATCCCGTTATATGTGATGTACCAATCACAGACCATGGGAACTGGGACAAGATTTTGCTAGATTCCACTACCATGAATTTTCCACTTGAAATTTTAAATTAAGCATCATGTATTGAAATGAATTAATGAAAAGATATTTTTGGATAGAGTTGTATATTAGTACCTGCTGCTCATTATCATCAATATTATAATTTGCAAATACAAAACATAACAAATATTGAAAGTCTAAAATGTTTAACTTGAAGAAAAAGAATATAATAGTGAAAGAAAGTATAATGATGTCACATGATGAAATTCAGTCAGAATTCTACTTGTGATTTTAAGTATCTTTTACATCTTTAAAAATCTCTAAGGCATATCTAAATATTTCCCCATAATATGTCACAAGTCCATGTTAAGCAGTCTTTCTAAACTTTTAAAATTGATTTACCCTTACAAGTTTGAAGCCCCTTAATTTAATGTATTTCTTACAATGTCATCTAGACAGAATAGTTTTAGTGATCAATATGTTATTTTTAGCTTACTTGACTTTCCTCAAGTTAAAAAATATTTTTAAAAATGGAAATCACTCTTTTATTTATTATAAATATATTATTTTCCTTTTTTTTAACCTTACCAGTAATAATTAGAAAACATTTTTTGAGCAATTCATGGAGGATTTCACAGATTATAACTTAAGATTTCTGCTTCCTGGAAGAAATTATGAGGCAGTATAGTCATGGTAGCTATAATAAGCATTACAAAAATGCTACCACTTCATTTTTTATGTGGTATAATCATTAAGGACAGCATTTTCCTTTATATAAAGAAATGTCATATTCCTATAATATTTGTTGCTCTTAAGAATTAAGTGTTTAAAGATAAGTTGTGATTATGAATTCTATGTTAGAAATGGAAAGATCTTTATAATTAACTGACATCTCAAAGAATTTTATGTTTTCCATGCAATCATCTTACGTGATAGATAGGAGGCATATTTCTTTAATTTAAGCGAACAAACTAGGTGAGTGACCTCACCCATTACAAAGTACATGTCGTTGGGACATCCCTGGGAAGGAAAGAGAAATAATATTTATGGAGAACTTTTTTTGAGCTTCTGCTGTTTGAAATAGAATTATGGACTGAAAAGATCTTTAGAAAAAATCTTGTCCATGTTTCTCCATATACAGAGAAGGGGACTTGAGCTTCTTGAGGTTTAGAGACTTGCCCAGAGCTGTACATGATTAATGAGCCCCCAGAAGAGGTGGGGATAGCGCTTGTGTCTTCTGATTCTCGGAGTTATGAATGTGCTTTGCACAATGTCATGCCGATCTCTCGGACTCTTCAATTGTAAGGAAACTTAACTGGATGTGAAAAGAAAATTCCTTTTGTGTGAATTCGTTTAAAAAGATATTCCATTTGTTTTGCAGTGTTATAACATGCAGATTTATTGACTTCAGAAAATTAAGGTATTAGTTAAGCTCACAAAATGTATTTAATACATTAAATATATTCATAATTTAAACAAATGAATTAGTTTAGGAAACTTCATCTATCTAAGTTCACCGGAAGCCCATGCTCCTCTCATTAAGAAAGCAGGTTGAGGCTGTTCCGTCAGGCTGTGCATTGTGTTTTTCTTCCCTGAGCGCTCGGGAGATTGGCATTACTGTGCAGTAGTGTCACAGCCCGCAGGCATTTAATGCCTCTTCTTGTGAGGCCAGGATTCCACGCCCAAGTGCATTTAGTAGGTCAGTACAGTAATTTTAAATGTCTTTCTTTCAATCTTTTGCCATCTTCAATTATACCTTTCCACCCTACTATTTGTGTAATTTTCTTCTGTCTGAAGTCTCTTTACTGTTGTTCTCTATTGCACAGCATGACAAATTACCCATCAAGCCATATCTTTTCAGCCCAGAAATGCGCAATAACACGGAGTCATGGCATTATCGCATGTTGTGCACTTTATTTCCTCACAGTTCATTCAAGTGTGTCACTTTATTTTCCTGACTTCCTTTTGTCATCATGGAGATTAACCATTTTATCCTTCCTAAACTTTAGAAACAATTAGAATTTCATTATAGTGGAAGCTGAGAGTGAATGCTTGCTCAGTACTATATGGAGTATACTTTTCATATTATCAGTGGCAAAATTAAAGCCATGAATCCTGAGTCTTTTTCAAAGGAGAGACTTTAGAGGTTATTATACAGCTGAGTAACCCTGGCTCTGGACAAGAGAATTATTTGAGGCTGTGGTCACCAAACACATTAACCGTAAGAAACCATTTAGTGTGACATTGAGTACCTGATTCTTATATTCTCCTGGGAATTATGAAACTCTCTGGGACCCATGTGTTCTGTACACAAAATCTCTTTTTTTCCCCCCTCTTAGCTTCGGCTAAATACCAATAGTATGCAATGAAATACAATAGACATTGCAAGTATGGGCTAGAAAATCAATTGGTATTGATGCTCTAATCAGCAGGGCTGCAGCTGGTATGTAGACACACCACTGCAAATGGTGATTAAGATCGTATTCGAAAGCATTAAAAAAAAAAACCCACAACGTTTAGATCACTGTTCAGATAGATTGCTGTTTTGCTGGGATAGTAGATGATTTGGGAAGCCAGGGATACTTCTAGATGCTGCTAGATTAATTTATAAGATTTTCCAATAACAATCTATTTTATGTGTTAAATTTATAATATATTTTAATTATATATTTATGAGGTATAGGACAGTTATCGTTGACAAATAAACAAGCAAAAAGTTCAAAGCTCTTTTGATGCAGCCGACTTACCAGCCTGCCAGATACTGAATATAAGCTGAATACACAAGAAAAGGTTGAAATAGAAAAGCAGTGTGGTGACTGTTGAGAACACGGTTGGTGAAGAGACTGAGAAGGCAGAGAGAAGAGGCAGTGACAGAGAGACTGTCGGAGAGGAGAAGAGAATAAGAGGAAAGGAATGGCAATGCGTTTAAAATAATCAGGAGGAGAAAAGCCAGTAAGCATCATTATATGGCAAGGAAGTTTTCAGAATTTAAAGAAATAGGACAGTGAGTGTATGAGGCAGGGTTTCCTCCTCATGAGCAAGTGGTTAACTAGAAATACTAGCTAAAAAATTCTTTCAGAAAAAAACAGAATGAAAAGAGGCTTGAACTAGAAAAGGTAGTTCATAAAGCTATTTTCTAATCTGGATCAGTTTTCCTGTGAATACCTTCAAGTTGTACTGAAAATATACCGATTGAAAATTCAACCATTAAACAGTGATTTGTCAGTTAACAACGGGGTTACATTGTGAGAAATGCATTATTAGGTATTTCAATGCTGTGCAAACATCATAAAGTGAATTTACACACACCTTGATGGTGTAGCCTACTACACACCTAGACTGTATGGTACAGCCTGTTGCTCCTAGGCTATAAGCCTGTACAGTATGTGACTGTACTGAATACCATAGGTAATTATAACATAATGGTATTTGTGTATCTAAACATATCTAAACATAGAAAAGGCACAGTAAAGATACAGTATAAAAGATTTAAAAATGATACTTTATTTCCTCATAGTTCATACAAGTATGCATTTTCCTGGCTTCCTTTTGTCACCATGGAGATTAGTCATTTCATCCTTCCTAAACTTTAGAAACAATTAGAATTTCATTATAGTGGAAGCTGTGCTTCCACTATAATGTGCAGGTCATTTACCATGAACAGAGCTTGCAGGACTGGAAGTTGCTCTGGGTGAGTCAGTGGGTGAGTGTGAAGACCCAGGTCATTAGTGTACATTACTGTAGACTTTATAAACACTGGACACTTATGCTACTCTACATTCATACAAAATATTTTCCTTTGCTCAATAATAAATTAATCATAGCTTACAATATATTTTTACTTTATAAACTTTTTATTTTTTAACTTTTGACTCTTGTGATAGCTTAAAACAAGCACATTGTACAGCTATGCAAAAATATTTTTCTTTATATCCTTATTTTCTACCTTTTTTCTATTAAAATTTTTCTTTTTACGTTTAAAATTCTTCTGTTAAAAACGAAGACACAAACACTCATGTTAGCGTAGGCTTACATAGAGTCAGGATCATCAATATCACTGTCTTCCACCTCCACATCTGTCTCTCTGTCTCACTGGAAGGTCTTCAGGGGCAGTAACACATACGGACCTGTCATCTCCTATGATAACAGTGCCTTCTTTTGGAATGCCTCCTGATGAACCTGTCAGAGGCTGTTTCATAGTTCACTTCATATATATAGATAGATAGATATATAGATATAGATATATATGGTATACGCTCTAAAATAGCAATAAAAGTATAGTATAGTAAATATGTAAACCAGTAACATATTCATTATCATTATCAAGTATTATGTACTGTATGTAATTTTATGTGCTAGGCTTTTATACGACTGGCAGTGCAGTAGGTGTGTTTACACCAGCATCACCACAAACATGTGAGCAAAGTGTTGTGCTAACATTACAACAGCTATTATATCACTAGGTGATAGGAATTTTCAGCTCCATTATGATCTTATGGGACCACCGTCATGTGGCTCATGATGGTACATAGTTATCCATTCTTAGTATTTTTATAAATAGGAAATGTGCTGGATGTTTAAAATAAATGTAGGTACAGAGGTCTACATATCTTTGACACACAGCTAAGCTCTAGCCTAGAAGTATCAAAGCACAACTGGAAGATGAGAGAAGAACGAAACTATAGAATGTGTGTGTCTTTTAGAAATAGTGCCCCTCACAGAAAAGGCAGACTATTGATATTATCCTAAGCCTAGGACTTTATGAAGGCAAATTGCTATTGAGAGGAGCTAAAATTTGGCATTGTAAGCATTTGACAGTAGATTTTTAAACCATAAACCACAGAATACCTTACCATGTATGATTTTAAATACTAGTTTTTATTTTTTTAAGGGAAAGTGAAGAAATTCTGGGAAAGAGGAAATAGCAACAAAAATTAAAAACTGCAGAGAACTTACCAATTTTTGAACTACTTTTAAATTTAGTTTTCTAAGTGCTCTTCACAGGTTACTCAAAGATAAAATAGGATAGGAATTATTAAAGTCCTTTTAATAGATGGTGAAAGTAAGATTCAGTAAAAAAGAGACTTAGCTAAAAGTCACATAACCTAGTGGAGCAAATAGTATCAGAACTGAGGTCTCTGCTGTCCAATATGGTAGTCACTGGCCACATGGTGCTATTGAGCACTTGAAATATGCCTAGTTCTGAGATGTGCTGTAAGTGTAAGTTACACACCACACTGGATTTCAAGTGTTTAGTACAAATAAAAAGGAATGTAAAATATCTCAGGTTTTACATTGATTATATCATATCATAGACATATTGGGTTATTATTAAAATTAGTTTCATCTGTTTCTATTTACTTTTTAATATGACTACTAGAATAATTGAACTTTATGTAGCTTGAATCATATTTCTATTGCCACTATAGGCACTTCATCCAGTATTTTTCCAGAAAAATAAAAGGAAGAAATAAAGGAAGGGGAACTGTGTATCATGGAGTTTGAAGAACATCAATCCTTCATCGATTAGAGTGTGTCTCAATTTTATCTATCACTTTAAATTTAGTTCCATAAAAAAAACCCTATAGTACCTAATATTTATAAAGATGGTTCTAAACATTATGTTGAGCATAGCTTTGAGGAGAGGGGAAAAGGATTCTAACAGAGGGACAGAGTATCTTTTCTGGGGCTCTTGAACAAGATTTACTTGGAAGGAAGCATAAAAAAGAGACATTCTCTCATTAGACTTTGATGGATCTCTTTTAAAGGAACCAGCATTAGTGTAGATGTGAAGAACCTGAGACTTTCTTGGTTGGGCTAGGATACTAGTATCATGCATCCAAAGGCATTTTGGCATGTGCATGGAGAGGGCATTCATGGTCCATTATATAAGCATGTCCAAGCTAATCTCACCCACGTGAAGGAGGACCTTGGCTGAGGACAGATGAATGAAACACATTAAGGAGTACCTATGTGAAAAGCACAGGGCAAAGTAAGGATAAGTAGGAATAATGTTGACAAGGTAATGAACCATGGTATCTCTGTAATGGCCTTTTAATAGATACATTGTTGAATAACACAGGCACGGACTAGGTTAGTTATAACTGACTGCAACTGATTTCATGAGCTTTATGGCCAATGTGCATCTAGTTCTTAAAGAAAGGGATGAACCTATTGCTATCACTTAGAACACTCTCTACTAATTACTGCTACAGATTTAAGTCTTTGAAAAATATTAATATTTTTACAACAGTTTTGAAAACTTAGAGAGCAACAAAGGAAAATCGAAGGATTCCAGCAATTCTTCAAGGTTTGAGCCCAAGGAGGAAAACACACTTATGTGATATTTGAAATGAAATTCCACTTTGAAAATTCTAGATCTATTTGAAATCTGTCATTTTAAAATTAATCACTGTTTTCCTTTAATACAGTCTGTGTAAAGAAACCCAATTCACTTCTGAACAGTTCTCCTGCCTTCCCAGATAAATGGAAATTCACTACTGTTGCTGACAAACAAAATGCCACAAGATTTGTCATACAAATCACATTATAAGAGGTTCCAAAAACTTGACAACGTTGACAGTTGTTTTCAGCAAATGGCTGCTTTACTCTGTACTGTCAATGTTGATGTCCTTGTGCACATGTAAAAGAGCAATGTGATTAAGGCAAGCTTGTCCACGTTATATCTGAGCCAAGTTTTCCGTCTCCGCGTGGCACTGAAAGATTGCTCAGCTGTTGCAGATAAGGCAGGAATAGCTAGCAGATTTCTGCCATTTAAAAAAAAAAAACATTCTCTGGGCATGCATTTCTGTAGGAATTTACCAACATCTGCTGCTGACCTAAAGTTTTCTATAGAAATGGTGTATTTAATTTATATAAGTAATTCACAATGATATCGGTCAAGACTTATTTCCTTAGGAAATAATGAATTGCATTTACCAAGAAAGGATGGGTTGAAATTTAATAACAGTTACAGTCCCTAAATTGTTATTGGAGCTTCAGGCCTCATACTTGTTTGGCCCATCCTAAATTTATTTTCTGCATGTTCTCTAAATTATATTTCAGCAGAGGAACTTTTTAGAAAAAAGAATAAAGAGCTAAGAGATTCTGATGATTCTACAGAAGGCCTACACTTCACACTTATCTTTTTTTTATAGGCTCTTTGAAAAATGTTTGATTTTTGGAAGCTAATTTATTCTGGAAGAATTTTGTAGTTAAATTTCAGTGTGATTTAAAATTGTCATATGTGCTATCCTCAAAAGAACATACAGGATTTAGGTATTTCCTACAGTCAAGGTAACTTTTGATGGCCTCAGATTCCTTTTGTTTTGGACATCAATCTATTTACCATCTTAATTACCACTTTTTATTTTAGAAATTTGTTCTCTGTCTATATCAGGTTTTAATGGTTTCTTTTGAAATATGATGCTCTTCAGGTAAAAATACGAAACTTAAGTTAGTTCTGGCAATTCAAACCAGCCTCATGGTAATGCATTTGTTATTTGATTCATCTATTCTTATTCTTGGTCACCTTCTAGTACAGCTGCATGCATTAAGTGTCTGACTTGTCTTTGAAAATCTTAAGCCACATTCTTTGGAACAGTTGCTTCAAGTTGGTTGAAATTCTCTGTGGCACTTTTTTCCATTCACAGGAGCCAACAGCCACCATAGCAGACACATAGTTTCCAAGAACTTAGGCATGGTTCATGATTCCTGAATCTCAGCAATTTCTTGTAGGAATTGGAATGCCATGTTAGGTGTCAGAAACCTTTTTGCTGTAAATTATAATTTAAAAAGTATACATTTATACTTTAAGGTTAATTTGGAATATGTAATTTTAAAATATTCTCATTTTTTATAACTAGCAGAACATAATTTGAAAACCTACTAATAAAAAAATTAATCCAATGGCCATGAGCAAGTAATTAATTTAAAATATTAGATAAAAATACTTTTAGGAAAATTTCAGGATGAAAAGAGAGTTGAACTAGAAAAGGTGGTTGCTTTTACGAAACAACTCTTTATTGTCTAATCTAGATTCACATTTTCCTGTGAACACCTTTAGGATGTACTAAAAATACAAGCAATTGAAAGTTCAAATTTTAAGTCTCAAATTACTGCCTTTCAGATCCATTGAGGCATCTAAAAAATGGGTCAAGGTAACAGTGCATAATTTAAAAAGTTAGCAAAAAGTTGCTAGTGGAAAAAAATGAAAATCTATATAATTGTGATAACATTTAACTCCTGTCTTATTTCCATTGTTCCATTTAACATTTTAGGAAACAAAAATTCTTGTGAAACATTTGCCACAGCTAGCATCTTTCATTTTACAAAGCCAAGGAAGAAAGGAGAAATTTCCCATAGAGTGTTTAGATCCTCTGATTAAGCAACTGATTTTTAAAAATCTTTCATTTTATAATTTTTTAAGAATGTTTTTAATAAAAAGAGAGTAAATACAGAAAAGCAAAATATATATCAATAGATAAGAGCGTGCAGACAGGAAAAACATGGATGTGCATGGTTTTTAGCTGCCAGTTTTCATTTTCACAAATTTTTATTTTGTAAACTTTCCTTAGAGTTATATTGACAATGGCATTTGGCTCTTGATAACAGCTTATAGACTGGAGATAAGATAATAATATACCGTTTATGACATTTGTAAAGTTCTGGTCTTAGCCTTATTTTTAATTTTAATTTTGTTTTTAATTCCAAAAGTTTGTAATCTGTCTAGAGCTCAGATCTCCTCCCTACCAATAACTTCCCAAGGCCTTGGTTTAATCAACTGATAGACACATCATTGTTAGACAAAGGCAAAGAGTGTGGGGAAAATAAAAACACTATTTGAGTATACAGTTTAAAAAGGAATTCACTATTTTTCAAGAAGTGAGGCTAAGTTGTTTCTCATGGACTCCCAGGAAATACCAGAAATATATTATGTAACTGTTAGTTTGGTACAAACGTAATTGCTATGTTTGCCATTACTTTCAATGGTAAAAACTGCAATTATGTTTGCACAAACCTAATAGCTCAAACAAGTGTACTTCTCATTATGTTATTATTCTACAAAGCAATGAAACTCCAATTTGCAAGGTGACTGGATTTACTGGAGAGTGTGATGGCTTCTTATTTGCTTTTGAACTTTCTCATGATACTGAGAATCTCATGAGACAAAAGTGATGTTATCAATCATACAATAAAAACTTACATGAAAGTTTTATTGTATATTCCTGGGATGTGCAAGATGAAATCCCTTTAACTGAATATTTCTAGAGTAGGGAAATATTTTACTAGTTGGTTGGTTTCTATGTCATTTGGCTATGCTGCAAAGTACTAGGCAGGAAATGGCAATGAAATTAGGTTTAAAATAAATGATCTCCTTCGGACTGGAGAGTCTTTCTCTCCAGTGCCTGAATCTCCTAGAATAAATTCAGGACCATTCTCCTCTGACAGCATTTCTGGGAAAGGGTAATGTGTAAGGACTCGTACGAGAAGTGCAGGTAGAAAGTAATTAAGTACATCAGAAGATTTAAAAATCGTGTATTTTATTCTTTTGACAAGGTTATCAGTTATTATTAAGAAGCTCCAATGGCCTGATGTCACCTACAGGATAAAGTTTAGATTTCTCAGTGTACCACAGACTTCACGCACTGCCTACTTTTCAGACTCTTCCATGCTATTCCTTCATAGATGTACCAAGCTATGAATTATACTACGCACTAACCATGTTATGACCATAGTTGGAATGTCTTCTGTCAGAAAATCATCTCAGTTTTATCCACCTTAGACACATGTATTAAATCTCTCAAGATAGGGTTCAAATGGCATCTCTTTGGTGAAATACCACCGATCATCCAAAGACATCAGTAGGTCCTTCACTCTAGCCCGGTTTTTGGCATTTATGAGTACTGTATTACACTGTATAGTACTTAAAGATATGCTTATCTCCCAAGCTAGGCTGTGAGCCTTTGGAGTATAGGGATTATATCTAATCCATTTGTGTATTCCTTGGACCTTGCATAGTTCCTGGTTTGTGATGTGGTACTATGTAAATGTTTGTTAAAGGAGAAGTAACTTTGTAGAATATCTGTACCCCAGCTTCAGTCATTACTGAGAGTCCACCTGTCATCACAATCTCTCTTATCGGGCATGCTGAGAAATCTATCTATAAATGAAATGCTCTCCATGCATATCATTGACATTCAGGAGCCCTCACAAGATTCATTTACCTTAAATAATGTATTTATCTTCATGTGCAGTTTAGTCTGTGGGGCTAGAATCATTGCTTTTAGCATCATATTCATATAGAAAAGCTAATTTGGGTACATTGCAACTTATAAAGATGTAGCAGAACCATATGCCCACCATTTTTATTTAAAAGTATTCCACGCAATTCAGAACTAAAGTTGGTAGAGAAAATTAACAATAAAGCCTAAAATACTAATACCTTCTGTAACAAGTGGTCAATTTCAAACATGAGACTATAGCTAGGAATCACGAAATAATGAAAAGAGCCTAAAAATGCAAAGGAAAAATAGTTCACAATGTCAATAATGGTAAAAGAGCCCTTCATTCTTCTACCCGGACAGAGCCTATCCTCATTCTACCTGTAGTTCTAACAGGCTTCTACTTGTTTGTTTCCATGTTTTTAGAAGATTAAAGGGGCAAATTATTCAAATTTGCAATCACAGATTACAGATTCAAGCAAATGAAAGAAACAAGACATGATGGCTGATAATATAATTTTAGAAAGTCCAAGAAAATACTATTAAAAATAGATCAAAAGACGTAGATTGTGGGATATTTCAGTGTAATTCTTCCTAGTCTAGCCCTACCTCCAAATTAAGGGCCAATTCTTTCAGACATTTCTTGCCTCTTTCTCTACCCCATTAGATAACTACCCATTTGTCTCTTTCTCTTCCCTCAAGATTCTTTTCCTGTAGTTTGTTCTGTTAAATACACACCATCCTATTTCTGACACTCTTAGTGTGGTCCTTAGAGGTGAGCATACATGAAGATCCAAGCACAGGGTGAAAATATGAATTTAGCATCTGGGGACATCGCTACCATCTCCCCGTGCACATACACACACGTACATAATGTATATAAAAACTCCTGCTTCTGAATCCCTGGAGCTCTCACCAGTTTCCTGTGGAGCTCTCAGACAAACCCAGTCTTCACCTGCAATGTAGACACCTCCAATACCTGCCCTGCCAGTCCACTGGATAGTCCAGGTCTCAGGGCATAGTCATTCCTATCTGGCATCTTTTACTACTGACAAATTCTGACAACCTATGGGCGTTTGAGGTCATAGCCTTTAGAAACTCTGGATTTTGTAGCTGGCTCACTGGAAATCTCCAAAGAAATTCCCAGAGTGACAATGGCTTTGGAAGCTCAAGGAACAGCAAAGATTACCACAAAAACTGTAGAAGTATTGTCCTTTAGGCCATGAACTGAAATGGAGAGAATCTCCCTCATCCAGTGAATGATTCTGCCCTAAAATGCCATATTGTGACTTTCTTTACTTGTGTCGCTGATTGTCATTACCTTCCACAGAGAAAATTCTTCAGGGTTGAGCGTGTGTCTCTGTACTGCTCTGCCATTCAAGATAAGAGCATATCTGGGACTCCGGGGGCTTTAGTGTGTATACCATTGCTTTCCTGACTATGAATTTTGAACGGCTAGTGTTGCCACTTTCCACTTGGTGATAATTTATTACTCTATTCCATGCTTGTGTTTTAGATCAAGCTCTTATGGTACAATTCAGGCACTTTTATGTGCATTCCTGCTTGCTTAGATAAAATTACAACACATGGTTTCATAAGTAGGATGTGTAGGTTCACGAGGGAAGGCCTACTTTCCACCATCTCTATCCCCCGTCTCAGTGAATCGAGTAACTCTAACAAAACCCTGCTGTTCATCTTGGTGGCCAACAGCATTTCCAAGATCCAGTAATTTCCACTGTCAGGGCTGTCACAGGTATGCTGACTATGTGGCCACTACTGAGGACCACTTTAAAGCCCTTTGAGAATTAAACATTATTTTCATTATTTGTCAACTGTTTGAAATTATTCTATTTGCTGTTTGGAGTCATGAGAGCTTATAGTCTTCAATGGAAATACCTAAATAATACCTAAAGTGTTATGATTTCTCCAGCTCTTATTTTATTCCATGAAAAGAGGGGATTTTATCACCAATGAGCTCTAAAGTTTCTTTCAATTTCTCTGATTCTTTATCTTATATTGTTTTTTGTTGAAAAAAAAAAGTCTCAGGGTGTTTGGTTCTGCTTCTCATTTGAGCAGCGGTGCCAAAGGGACGGCTTATCTCTCTGAGGTCGTCAGTTTGGTTGCAGTCTTGATGGAGGGAACTGATCCCACCAAGATAACCATTTGGTTTTTTTTGTTGTTGTTGTTGTTATTGTTGTTGTTTTGGCACGAGTCTAAGATTTAATTATTTTTGGCTGAGCATACGGCGTTGTACATAGATTTTCTTGGCTTTCTTTTTATTGTATTTCTAAATTTTTACAGATAATGGGAAGCACTGATACCTTTAAGAAGGATGTGTAATACACTCACTAATGTTTCCTATTATGTTTCTGAAGACTTGTGTCAGAAAATACACTGTCTCCAATTGGGGAGATGTGAGATTCTTAATTTTAAAGAACTTTATTAATATTGGTAGGCATTTCATGTTAGAGTAACTCAGAATTTCTCTAACACATGTGTGACATCTAATATACATTCAGAAAAATGAAAGTCAGTATTTAAGATGATATTTTTTGAAAAAATTTTGAAAAAATGTCAGCACAAATGTATTAACTTTACAAAAATTATTTATTTCATTGACATGAAGTAAAATATGTCATAAATAATAAGTACTCTGTTATGCCTTTTTATTGATTTAAATAAAAAAGATATAGTTTAAGAAATCAATCCACCAAATACGTACCTCATATATAAAAATTATGGAAATTGCATCTCTTAAAAATGTAATAGAGTAGAAAGGAAAATGAAAAAGAAAGTATTAACAAATGGATATACTGTGTAAAATAATTGGTAAAACTAGTAACTTCTAATTAATAAAATCTTCACAATGATTTTTCAACAAATGGACATTTTGCTAAATACCTGTAAAACTGGGGTAATCAGTATGACTTCTTAAATATTAAAGGTAAACTGTCAAAGATATGAGAAAATGTGGATTTTTTAATAATATATATGCTTTGAATAAATGCACAGAATCAGGCTTGCTATTTTGCAGTTAATAGTTTTATAGGAAAAAACAGTCACAAGAAATGCCCATTGAGGCAAATGTTAAAACTCTTAACTGAAATTAAAAATGTTTTTAAGACAAACTCCTCCTCTCTCTGCATCTGTAGCTTTAACTCTGTGGTGAAAGTCAATTATGTGCAAGCATTAACTTTAAACAAAACTTCTTCAGACCGTGTTTGGTCCGCAAAGTGAAGTAAAGCTGCATGTTTTCCAGTCTGATGCCAGTAAGGTTCCCTAGAAAGAAGACAAGGAACAAGTTTTCAAAGAAGTGAGCCTTTGCCTGCAGCGGTTGAGATGACTCACACATGTCACAGGGGATAATTTCACTGCAACCATTGAGCATTTTGTTATTTTCCTTCTGGGAGAAGGAATGGATGGGTTTATTTTAAGTACTGGGCAAAGGGATTGTTAGTGGGAATTCTACACAAAACTGCACAAGATATGAGCTGGACAAGAATCATTCATATTCTTAAGATAAGTTACTTCAGAATATGAGTATAATTACCCCTGAAATGCCACTTTGAGTTACTTTTCTGTTTGTTTTTTTCACGTTGCTTTTTTTTCTTTGAAGGTAAAGGAAACACTTAAAATAATGACTGGGGTTACTGGTATTTATAGGCAAGAGTTGTCCAGCAATGCCTCTTTTCATCTTCAAATAAACAGGTGACCATATGTCACATAACCATTATATAGTCTGAGTACTTTAAATCTGGCTTTTATGTTTGGAATGCACCTAATATCACCTATAAAGATCAGCACTGCTATCCTTAAGCTCCTGCTTTGCTTGAGAGTCCACAGAAGACACAGAAAACTAGGCTACATCCTGTGTGCCTGCCTTTCTGTCAGGAAACTTACCTCAGGCTAATGCATGCAGAGAGACAGGTAATATCGTGTCAACGTTCTGTGCAAACTGCTCAAGATCACTTGGGGCCCCAGTGGCAGCTCTGAAATGCATTGCTGGGTTTACAGTCTCCTGAATAGCTCCGACCTGTTGCTGAGAGTCAAGCCACGATGTAGCAAGAAGCACCTCAGTTTCCCAGGGTTGCTCTGCGGAGCCAGTGGCCACTAGCTCTCTTTTCCTATGACCACAGTGCCATTTGGGTTTGCTCTCCAGAAGAACACGTAGATACATTTGCAGCTGGCGGGGGCACTGCTTTATTGCCTGTTGTGGAATGCATGCCAAATAAAAACCATCATGATTTGAAATAGGCAATCTTATATGCTTTTCAGGTTACTCAGATGTTCAAACACGCATAACCAACCATCAATATGAGAAATTCTCCTTTAAGCTGTTAGTGTATTACAGCCTGTGACTTTTCAACTCAAGGAATGATACTCATTTCTCTATCTGTTCCATACAGAACAAGTTCTCCTTTATTGCATTTAGAATGGTGTAACTGAAAGGCAATAAGGAAAGGCAATATCATCGAGTGGTTCACATTACGCTGAATTTTATTGTAGTGTAGCATTGTGAGTGAACCTTTGGAATCCTTGAAAGCAGCATAAAGGCAGAGCCTGCTTCTAATGGACTGAAGAAAAATATTCTGACATAGTGATAAGTGGGGTGACTTCTAGAAATCATGACTTGAAAACATTTTCTGAACAAGTGCTATTTCAGTTGTCCCAATGCACAAAATGATATTGAAACAGCCTGCTATAGGCCAGAAACACTAATTTGTTTTCCTTAAGGGCAGAACTTCATTTTTACAGATATAGAATGATCCACAATCCAAATTCCAGCTAAATTTCTTTTCTTCCATTCTCCTCCAATTATTCTCCCAAACTATTACATCAAAGGTAATAGAATTTAGGTGCTGTGATCATATTTACTTTAACATGTTTATTTTTCCATTGTAAAATGGACACATAAGAGATTTTTATAATTATCAATTATCTAATTTTTAAACAATAAGTCATTTTATTGTTTTCATTCTTCTCTGCTTTTGAAATATATGGAGTTCCATATTCTTAAGGTCTGAATTGTTTTAGAGAACTAGTATAGATGTATTTTTCACCTCCTATGAGAATTTCAGGAGCAGGAATAAGGGTGAACCAACACAGGGCCATCTTCCTGCGTATTATAGTTCAAATCAGAAATGAACACTTTTAAAATATGACTGAGAGTCACAGACTTTTACAACTTGTAGGAAAACAATCTCCCTCTTTATTAATAAAAACAGAAACTATTTTTTCCTCTTTCCTCCCCTCTCTACCACTGCCATGTTTCTGTTCCACACTTTTCCCCAACTCACCTCTTCTGTTGTTGTGCCTGGCACATAGTAGGTGCAGAGTAAATATTTGTGTGTGTGTGAATGAATGAAGGGAGGACGTTTGGGATACAAGAACTTCTTGATTCGCTTGAGTCAGCTGGCTGTTAGTAGTGTGTTCAGTGTATAAACTGGATGTGTTGTTGACAACTTTCTTTGCTCTTGTGTGCACAAGCTAAGAATAAACAGCACTGAAGGGAAGGGAGTGCTTCATTCATCGGGGGATTACACCATCATAAACTTACCAAAGTGTACCACACAGAGCCAGTGATCACAGAAGACAGGCAACCCAGGCCCTGTCATTAAATATAGAAGCCTGTCTTCACTGTTTTTATCCAGACAGACTCTCTGTGTTTTGGAAATTTCCACCACACTTCCTTTTGAGTTGCTCCTTTTCTCAAGATACCAAGACTATTGCTTTACAAAAGTAGACGTGGTCTGGGAAGCTGGTAAAATGATGGCTGTACATTTCCTTATCCCCTGAAGAATGTTCAGTGTTTCCTGCTGACTTTTCTGTCTCTGTTTTTCATTTTGTTTTTGTTTTTTGGTTGAGATTTTTTGAGTCTCTCTTCTAGGAAAGTGTTTTCTTCTAAGTGAACGTACTTAATAAGAGAGTGCTCAATTTGCAGTCAAGACAACAAGGAGACTAGCCACTCTGACATTCTGTTGTAAGAGTTGAGCTCCATGACTAAACGGTTCCTCTTTCTGTAGACCAAATAAAAGTCTTATCATCTCACATATGTGTCTTTAATCAGACACCAATCATACGTGGAACATTAGGTAGAATAGTAAAGTTATCTGTGTTTGCCAGAAATGTTTCACACCCAAAGGCTCAATACTTTCACCTGTGAATCATTTTGTGTGTGTATGTGAGAGGTAGGAAGAGTCAGATACCATCTTTGTTTTGGGTTATTTAAAGGATACACTATTTAATGCTTCATCCAGTACTGAAAATATTCATAACAATTTTCTAGTTTAAAAGTAACATTTAATGCAGTATTTTAAATTTTTAAAAATGTTTTAAAAACAAAATGTTTAAATTGTATTCTATACCTTTTAATATTACTAAGAATGTACTAAAATAAGAAAATAGGCAAGAATAATGTTGAAACCATAGCAAAGGCAGAAACATGTCCCTGCTGCTGAAGTGACAACAGGACAAGCAGGCTGTGAGGACTCAGCCCTCTGAACAATCTTTGCATCCCTGAATGATATCTAAGGCTTGTGTTACAGATACTTGTTTTCCTTACTTTCCTGTAATGCCTTACACCAACTTTAAGTTACCAGAATATGTTTCTATTCCTTGTTACCTGAAAAAGCCAAACATACTCATGTTATACAGGTATAATGGAATAGTACATTATGTGAAAATTATTTGTAAACTGTCAAATTGTGTTCAAATATGAGGTAAGATCTGAGAAGCTTAGGATATAAATTAGACTTAAAACTTAAATGCTTTTCAAGGGAAAATTTATTTGGTGGTTAACTTGAATTTTAGTTGCAATATGCATTCCTTGACTTTTTGAAGAGGTCTAGGGGTGGTCAGGACTTGTACATTGCAATAGTTCTTTACTTACCTGAATACTGATCTTTTGACAATTTAAACTTTGTCAGAAAGTGCTCTTGCAAAACTTTTAGAAAAGTTACCATGTTTAAAATTTTTATTATGTATTTATTGTGCACAACATGATGTTTTGAAGTATACGTACACTGTGGGATAGTAAGTCTAGCTAATTAACAAATGTGTTACCTCACATAGTCATTTTTGTACTGAGAACACTTAACATTCACCATCTTTGCATTTTTAAAGAATGTAATCTATCGTCATTAATTATAGTCACAATGCTGTACAATACATCTCTTGAACTTATTTCTCCTATCTAATTGTAATTATATATTCTTTCATCCACGGTCATATTGATTATTATTTAGCATAAATTGTTAACAAAGATCTCTTTTTCTATTTTAGAACAGACTGGAAGAATGTGAAATATTATTAGACACAGGCACTGCATAGCAGTAGAAACATCTTAACTGAGAACCTGGAACTGAAAGAGAAAGCAGCCAACTTAAAGGGCAGACAGGACACATGGTTATATAATACAACAGTGGATATTCACAGTGATAACAAAGACGGAATAATTACATTTTCATTCTAAAACTGATTTTTATGGAGGCAAGGGCATTTATAAAACAGTTTAGAAACTAATAGAAATGGTTAAAATTAAAGTGTTGGTTATGTATCCAACAAATAGTTATTTGGAAAATGTATGCCTGGGACACATCTCTTTAATGAGGTGATGCTGTGTTTAGAACTGAAGGCAGTCCTCATCTATTCTCTCAAAAGGTGACCTTCTTTGTTGTTACAGCCTCACCACACTTAATTCTCAGAGGTTCTGACATAAATCAAAAACATTCTTTGGTAGATTGTAAAGTATTAAAACACTCATCAAAAGCATAAGCATTGATATCTGGAATATCAGGGAAAATGTACACTAAAGACATTTCTTCTGGTCTTCCTTTGATGGTAATATGTTCAGTATTATACTGATGATGTAAGCCTATGCAAGTAAAATTCTGCTGAAGCCAAAAACACTACAAAAAAAACAAAACACAGACAAAAAAAAAAACAAAATGGCATCTGAGGAGCTTGAGAATTCTAGGAATGTGATAAAAATGTTTAAAATAATATATTGAAAAACAATTTAGTATGTAAATAATATTTTATAGTAAATGCTTCATCTTATTCCTTACATATAACAATGACCTTCTGTAATGAAAATACTTACTTGTTTGTTTAGTGTGTAAAGGTTGAGAAGGGAACTGGTATTGGCCTAAGGAGGCCCTCAGCCACCCATCATGTGACAGTGTGGCCATGAGGACTTACTCTCTGCTCTCTTCCTCTTGACATGCCTCAAACACACCAATCATTTGCACTTGGGAAATCAACCCTCAACACCAAATTACTCCTGCCAACAAAATAACCTAATCAGCATGCAAAGCCGGTAGCGGGCTGGTCAAGGGTGATGAGAGTGATGGCTCCCTCTGTTTCCCTTTCCCCAGGTCTGGGCACACACTGTCAGTGGCCCCTGACTTATAAAGAGGTTTGATTTAAGCCATTTCACTTTCTGCTCTCAGACTGGGAATTTATTTAATATGAATATCATCATTATAACAAAACTCAACTGTATTCTAGCAAAAATTTGGCTATCTATAAAGATTAGAAGGAGAATGTGCCCATGAACCTAAAAATACTAGACCACTGTATATTCAGTTCGGCAATTTTGTCATTTTAATGGACTCTTCAGAGTGCCAAATCACCAGTCCTACCGGCCATATGAAAATTGGCCATCAAGATGCCTGCCTCCAACAAACTGATGCTGTTACTTCATGTTATCCACTTTGGGCTCAGAGATTGAAGGCCAAAAAGCATACAGTTTTTATGGTAAAAAAGTGCATCAGGAGGGCAACTACATACAAAGTTACCCTCCCAGTTTGACCCTGTCCTTAGGTTTTTATTGCCTGGACTGGCACCAAAGAAACTCCTTGAAAATAACACATTCCTTGTCCATTCAGTGGTTAATGATGCTTAAAAAAAAAAAATCACAGTTTGTGACTGTGACCTAAATTATGCCAGAAGCTGTAAAACCATGGTTTCTTTAAATTCAAATATGACCCACATGCTTTAAAACCACTACACTGACCCTATAGTACTGTTGCTGAGTGTGCGTGTCCTCACATAAACACACACACACACACACACACACACTCTCTCTCTCTCTCTCTCTCTCTCCCCACTTGGCATTAAATGACTCGATAAAAGAAATGGTATTTTTCAGACTTCCATGTTAAAAAAAAAAGGCTCATGAAAGAGATGTAAGTGAGCTTTAAGCCAAACATTTGTTTGGCTTTGCTGCAGCAGGCTGCAGGAATGTAAACTTTTTTTTTTTTTTTTTTTTTTTATGACTTCAGCTCCTAATTTGAAAGCTAGGATTTTTAGGAGTGAGCAAGAGACTATATTTGGCCAAAAAATTCTGCTGGCTTTACTTAGCCAATCTGCACATTCAAAACAATACTTCTTTATCAAAAAAACAATAGTCTGTTTTATTCACAGCACATGTAGAAGTTGGAACATCGACTAAATTCCACTTTCTTCTCTCGCAGTGTGTCTGTAACCAGCTAATGAGCTGCAACAGAGCCTGGCCTTCATTTTCAGCAAATTAAGTTCATCCCTCATAGGAATTGTGGTCTGGCTGTGGCACCACTCCTAGGTATGGGTGGGATTTGTTTCTTCTACCAGTTGTAGGTTAGCCACATGGGTACGTGCTGTCGCACCACACAACAAAATTTTCTCTATAATAACCAGTCTAAGTAGCCTTTTACCCCACAAAAGTAGATCCCATTTAATTTACTTTGTGTTTATAGCACTCCCTCTCAAACCGCATCATTGGCACAGACTAATATTTATACAACTTTTTATTTTAAACTATTTATTTGGAGTTGAGACTTCAGTAGCATTCCCTGTCAGATTCATTGAGCGTGCTTAAATTCAGGATGCTGGAAATGTAAATTGGGAAGAGTGATGTGTGTTCTTGGGATACTTTTCTCCAGTGCATGGACACCCACACGACTCTCACTGTAGTAAACAGAGGCTACACGTGTGTTGATAACATTTGTATTACTGCTGGTAGGAAATTGAATATTGATGGGTGATTTTAAAAAATTGCTTTTGCCTATTGTGTTTACACATTTCTTTGCCAATATAGTTGGTCAAATTAGTTATGTAACATGCATCTAAAAACTTCTAATCCAAAAGTGACAGGATTGTTAAAGATCTCTTTTCACATACAAAGAAATATTACATTACTCAATTATTTTAATGAAAATCGCTAGTCACACTTTTGCCACAGAAAGAAAGGGGAAAAAAATTCTTAATTTTGTATCTGACCTCTGCTTTGAGGCCTTAATCCAGGTTATGTTTTTCTTAAATAAAGCTTTTCTGTTTTTTAAAGTGAATGATGGGATGTTAATTTCACATGGACATTTAACCACATAAAATATAGTGGCAGATGGCTCGTTTTTCCACTCAGGGTAGACATTTTATTCAGTTAATGATATTTAAACCTCATTTTCTATGAGTGTCTACATGTTGTTCTTAAATCTGATACTATTTTGTGATTTAAAATAAATGTTGGGTTAACTTCATTTACAAGTAAAGTATCGGACCTTTGATTATTTTTTCCTTTCTTCTTTTGGTGAACATCTATCCATGTCCACAACCCACTTATATGTTATCTCATCAAGGAAAATGTTTCCTTCTCCCCAAAGGAGAACAGAATTCCATTGTAGTGGAATTAATTTTCTCAGATGTGAACCAATGTTGCTGTCCTCCTTATATTATAACCTCTACCCTTCCTCTGCATTCAGCAAACCAGAATACTTTAGGGAGGGGCAGCAAAGGAAAACAAGGGACAACAAAGGAATTGATGCCGTTGTTTTGTAATTCAAAGTTACAAATTTAGGAAATAGATTTGAAAGCATAATGAGTCAATTTCTGTTGTGTCCTCCAAAGAAGAGAGTTGAGAAAGGAAGAAGAGGGCTTAAGTGCTGGTGGGTGCCTGGGAAAAAGCCCAGGCAATGCCTGGAATAGTAAAGAAGCAGAGGACTATCAGGGAGGAAGGAAACAGTCTCTATGATGGAGCAGGGCCTGGGGAAGTCTTGCTTCTCCACTGAGGAAGATGGACCAAGACCAGTGCAGAAGGGATGGCCGCTTCCCCGTAGAGCAGTGAGGATGGATGATGACATGAGAACGGGACTGCTCATTCTCATTTTTCCTGGCACTTTTTAAGCTTCTTGGAAATCAGAGGCAATCCAGGACCAAGGGGGCTAGAAGGAGACCTTATTTCTGCTACAATGTGAATGGGAGCTTCAAATTGAAAATAAAGTGTTATTAAAAAAATGAAAGTATATATATTTT
The DNA here is from genome assembly GCF_001604975.1 of Cebus imitator. Taxonomy (NCBI): domain Eukaryota; kingdom Metazoa; phylum Chordata; class Mammalia; order Primates; family Cebidae; genus Cebus; species Cebus imitator. The sequence continues at coordinate 9,515,433 of NW_016107331.1, forward strand.
CTGCACATCTTAGTTTGGTGGCTTCAGGTTTCTGTGCATCAAAGGAAGGAATTATGCCTTCCTCACAGTCATACTCTGTTGTTGGAGTCTGCAACATATGTAGTAGGTATGCAGTAAATAGCTGTTAACAGAATAAATCAATATTTTGTAGATTATTGCCAGCTATTCCAGAGCTTTGATCTGGCTTCTCTGTTGGGTCAGGAAAAAGAAAGAAAGAAAAAAAAAAGACTCCTGCTTTTTTTGTGCCTGTTGCATGCCAGCTTGGCCTGGTTACTCCTGTGGTTACCCGCACTCCAAAACAATGCAGCATTGCTTGAAATTACACTTGAGCGTTTTCTAGAGCATTTCTTCTGTCCATCCTACTTGCAGTGACTCCACTTCAGTTCCTTATATGCCAGTTGCTGCGATAGTTTGCTGTCACTAAACATCTACATGTGTCCACCCGAGAGCAGTTAAGTGAGACCACATCAATGCTAGAGAAACTGGCTGTCTTCCAGAACTGCACTGCGGGTCATTCTGTCTTGTATTTTGGTGAAGTCTTTTCCCCCATTGCCTTCCAGTGGGGAGAAGGATAGGGTACAGCCTGCAGAGCAGAAACAGACTGCCTGTGTGTGGGTGGAAAACTTCCCCTTTCCCTCCTGAGTAGAGGAGACCCATTCAGAGGTTGTTCCACTTATTCATTCCCTTCTAGTATAATTTTTCTTCAATATTTTCTCTTTCTGGCGCCTGTAAACCAGAGGGGATATCCACTGGCATACTGTGTTGTCTGGAACGAAGGGGACTGTCCTGTTTCCTCCCTCAGCTCTTGTAAAGGTATCTGCCATTTCCCTGATGTACCATGCAGATCTCAGTGTCCACATCCTGAAAGTCAAATTTGTGTCATCCAAAAGGTTCTCATGCACATTTAAACCTTAATAGATGCCAATATCATGTTAATGACCTTACGTGACCTTACACATAAGTTTGAAACATGTAAGAAAGTGTAAACTACCCTCCTTTTTACCTCCACTCTTCTGTCATATATTAGTTAGTATACTTCTTGTTGCAAGCAGCAGAAAACCCAATTCAAACTGACTTAACGGGCATGTAGGGGCCTCATAACTGGAAGGTGGTGTGGTGTAGGTGGCTTTGGTGTGTCAAAAGAAATGAATGTTTTCGGTCTCTCCACTCTGACTTCTAGAGCCTCCTTCACAATTACAAGATGACTTCCAGCAGCTGACACCAGGATTACCTGTTTCTAAACACAACATATATATTTGTGTGTACGTGTGTGTGTGTGTGTATGTGTGTGTGTGTGTGTATATATATATATATATATATTTTTTTTTTTTTTGAAACAGAGTCTTGCTCTGTCCCCTAGGCTGGAGTGCAGTGGCACCATCTTGGTTCACTGCAACCTGCATTGAGGCTTATAAGAGAACCAGATTCAAAGGACTCTCATGCCTCCACCTCCCAAGTAGCTGTGATTATAAGCATGTGCCACCACGCCTGGCATATTTTTGAATTTTTATTAGAGACAGGGTTTCATCATGTTGCTCAGGCTGGTTGAAGTGCTAGCCTTGTCAAGCAATCCACCTGCCTCAGCCTTCCAAAGTGCTGGGATTACAGGTGTGAGCCACCATGCCTGCCCCGAAAATATAAGCTTGAATCTTACCTGCTCAATTTTGAAACACATGTTATACACATGCAATGCGTCATTGTCCTCCTTCATCATTTACCACTTCTACCACCTCTTTGGGTAAAGTAGATAAAAGGGAATGAGGACACTATAACATATCAAAATGGGCCTGAATGACACTGCAATAAAGAATATACCTCCAGTGACACGGGCTTCAGCTGCTTGCAATTAATCACTCTCAATTAATCAATCAATTGACGCTGATTAGCTGTGAAAATAGTTGAGTGAAGCTGTGTTCAGGCTCCGACTTTACTGCTTACCAGATGTGTAAACCTACTCAATTCATTTACTCTTTCAGAAACCTAGTTTGCTTGTTAAGATCAAATTAGATATTTGCAAAACCACACTGGTAACTTCTGCATTCTAAAAAAGCCGGGCATTATTATTATTGCTTTTTCAATGAAATCAGGAGATTTGTCTTCATTATGAGTCACTTCAAGATCTACATTTATAGATTTTACAGTGTATCAGAGTCTTTATTCACTCAAAAAGAAAAATATATGGACAATTCTAAAGGGGCATGCCACTGTGCTAGATGCTAGGAACACAGTGTGTATAAATATTACTATTACAGTAGTTAATTTCTATAGAGGAAATTAATATAAGATGATAGTTGCACTTTCCAGGGTATACGTAGAAAATTAATTTTTTTCTTGTTGAGTGACCAAATCATATGGTTTGATTTTTTTTTCCTCTTTATTTTTTCATTTGACAAAGAAGGAAAAATTTAGTTTGTTACAGTCAACTAATTTCAGTTAATTGAAGCTCTGGTATATACGTATATATATGTGTGTGTGTGTGTGTGTGTGTGTGTGTGTACTTCCAAATAAGTATTGTCTTAACATAAACACACATGTATGTGTATATGTAAATACTTCACAAATAATTTTCTTAAATCTAAAGTTAAGAAAATTATTTGTGAAGTATTTTCATTTATAGATATTATAGTATTACTAATACTGAACTTCAAAATAGAATTCTCGGGCATCCTTAGAAAAACTTCTTATTCCATAACTAATTTCAAATTTTTGAGACACAGATGTTAAGTGTAAAGTTAATGGTTTTAAAATTTTGAGTTAATGACCATGAAAAACAATACTCCCTTTCCATTTGAACTGCCTTAAAACTTAGAATTGAATGCAGATCTTAGCTGCAGAAAGGTCTATTTTAGATTCTTCTAATAGCTGTCTCTTTGTTTTATTCATCTTTATTCTCGTTTACTTTCAACTGATTCATGCTAACTATGTATTTCAACATTTTGAGTAGCTTCATATTCTTTATGGAAATTACTAAAAGGAAAAAGAAAGATACGGAGGGAGGGATAAAAGACAGGAGAAAGGAAAGAGGAGAGAGGGTCTTGGAGAAGGAATGACAAACTCCGAGCTGAGCAGTGGCTTGCAAACAAGAAGGAGCCGACTGGAGGCGGATGGTTGGTGAGAAGGTACTTACAGTTGCCAGAGAGAAGAAATAAGATCTGGACTGAAGGTCATGACAGTGAGAAAGGAGATCAGGAGATAAGCTTAAGAACTTTTTCAGGTGAACAACTAAGAAGACTTGGAAACTCAATGGTCAGGATGGGAAATGATGGTGTTGTATAGCGGATTATCAGTGATGCTAAACATTCCAACCTCTCTGATCTCAGAAGAGATATGAAGACAGGGTGGAACAGGGGACAGAGATAAAAATGCCAGACATGGTGCTAGCCAATTTACAGAAAGTCCTTAACTTTACCTGAATCATCTTATTTAATTCCCCAAATAACCATCTGAGATATTGATATTCCTCTTTGCAGATGAGTAAATTTTAAAAGAGCAGGGTTTTTGTTGTTGTTGTTGTTGTTTGAACTGGTAATCCTGACTTGTACAGACATGAAAAACTCCAAAAGGAAACTCCCAAGCAGCTATTTGGCTCACCTAATTAACAAAGTCACGCAGTATGGATAATTCAGGTCAAAAAAGATTACCTCTCTTTCCTCATCAGATATCATGTTGTGATCTTGCATGTGTATAAGAATATGTGTTTGAAGAAGGAATTATTTTTACTGCAGAAAGTTTCTTCTTTGTGTTGGTTATGTAACATTAACTTCACTCATATAGCAACTTGGATGTGCCTGGAAAATAGCTCCATTATTTTGTCTATAACTATTCTGGTTCTCTTATAAATTTAGAGTCCTATGCATTTTAAAATTCAGTCCAATCCAATAATTAAAACCATCCCTTTAGGTAATGCTGTTTCTTTTGGAAAACGTGCCTAGTCTCCCATATTTCTGAGCCTTCTGTCCACTTCCAGGCACCCCTTCAAGTTGGTGTCTTGGTGCTGTCACAGTCTGAAAGTGGTAGGAAGAGCTGGCATTCTTCGGTGCACAGTCCTATTGACCCTCTGGTTTTGAAGGTGCTGTCCTTGTCCATTGCCTTGCTGGCACTTGTAGCTGATCTGGGCACCTTTTATGTTAACTTGGTCAACTCACCCTCTGCTTGGCTTTGGTTGGTGCTACAGAACATCTGTCTCTGCTTTATTCTCAAGTGCTCCCTGGTGGAAAGCCCAAAATGAGCCTCTGCCATGGAAGCACCTTGCCTGCCAGCTCGCAACTCAGCTGCCTCATCCGTTCTCCTGGGGCTTAGATGTGGGGGTTTGCAGAAATTCCTAGTTTCTATCCAGGCCACACTGAAACTCAGAGGAGTCTAGAAAGCCATTCCTCAAGGTTAATAGATGGGTTCTCAGGAAGTTGATATGGAGCAGCTCCAGAAGGTTTCATTCTAGAGTCAGATACAGAATTTGGGATTGCTTTTCTCCTGAGCTTCCCAGCACACAACTACTAAGAAAAGAGAAAGCCAGAAAGGGAAATTGAAGTGCAGTCTCAGATTGCTTTCCACCCTCTACCATCCTTAGCCCCCAGAAACAGAAGGGATGGGCTTAGCTCTCCTTTAACTTTGTACAGAGCCCTTATACATAGAGCAGCAAGTCTCATGACCTGGAGAGTTCATAGGTGGAAGGCATCCTCTCTTTATAATGAGAATTCTGATTGAATCCTCCAGGCTTAGTTTTGAAATGTTAAGTAGGTACTAAAGAATTTAGCAAATCCATTTACTCTCTACAAAGCCTGCTTTCAAGCTAAATTTTTTCTTTCCTAACCTAGAGCAGTAAGTTTTCTGGCTTGGCCTTGAAGATGAGACCAAAAAGATATGTGAGTTAGGGAATGCCATGAAATACACTGGTTAATATTTGCAAAATACTGTTCTTAGCACAGTTACATAAACACAGTTAAAAGTCCAGAAATCTATGTAGCTGAATGTGCAGTTTGCACTTTCTAGCTTCTGGTAAAATTAACATAAGAATCACTTTCTAATCCATTTCATCTAGCAAGTAGAAAAGGTGGAAAGCTAGTTTTACTGTAAGCAAAAGGTTGATAAGAACTTAGTAGATTATATTTAGTATACAGCCTATAATAAAGAGAAATAATTACAGCCATAGTGACAAAAAACAGGCAAACACTTCTTTCATCAACAAATAATGAATCAACAAAAAAGTGACGCTTACAGTGTAACGTTCCTGAGCAGTTTTTAAACTGGCAGTTTTAGAGATTGTTTTCTAAGTGTTTTGTCAGAAGAAAAAGCTTTAATAATTTTATTTTTTGAATGCTACAGTGTAGAGTTTTACATGATAGCAAAATAAATTCACTTCTGTTGTACTTTATTTTTTCTCATTTGATTTCACCATTTGTGGTGGGCCTGGTTAGATAGAAGGGAAAATTCAGTTACAGTAACACAAAAAATATATCTAGAAAATCTTGTGAATTCTTTAACGAAGATTCTGCATTTACTTTATTTGAAGAAATATGTCCTTCGTGGTGCAGACTAAAAATTAGAAGTACTGAATTTGATAACTGTAAAAGAATAGTGAATTACCCACTGTTGCATTGCATTGTATATCTTAGTCTTGGTATTCTATTCTAATTACAAGCCAAAATTTCTCCCAAATTCCAAGTTTACCATTAAAAATAAAACACATATAATGGCCACAACTCCTAAAATAGTCTCCTAAATTATGGGCACATTTATTCATGTTAACATGAGGTTTGCATTTTAATGTAGAGGATGGCGGTGTGGATTGCTTTTACGAATAATTTCATTTAAGGACAGTTTGACTTTGTAAGAACAGATAAAACCAAAGCCAATTATAACATGAACTCTTCTTCTCTCTTGTATGCATGGAACAGCATAAATAGAGAACCTTGTTCTTTACTGCACTTGTCAAATCTTAATGTTTAAAAGTCTTAAAATTCAAATGTATATTTATATCAACAAAAATTACACATAACAGATGGAATGCTTATAGCTATATTATTTATTTCCCCCTTCAATAATCATATGAGTATTTATCACTCACACAAAAGTATACATCTGTAATTTCTTTAGTCTCATTTCTTGAGAGATGTCAGTTCCTCTCTTCTTTCTTATGAACCTAGAAGTGCAGATGTAATAGAATATTCTCACCCATGTAATATTATTACAGGATTTTTTCTGTTGTTTCTGGTGGCTTAATGACAAAAGTGAAATTTTTAAGATGATTTTAAAATGTCTTCTTCAAGTAGTAATTTAGGCACCCCTTCTGAAGTGTAATTTGACTTGAGGAATTTGGTACATATTTGAATAGTGGACATAGGCTTATTAAAATTATATTTACATATGATATGATGCATAGAAATATTTTAATTTCAGGACTATACTTTGTCATGATTTCTGGAAATTTTCATTTTTGGAAAAGGGGATTTTGCTGACTTATGTACATCATGGTAATTATTGCTTTTAATGTAAAATATGGCTCGAACCTGAACTTTCTAGTAACTATACCAGGGTACCAATGATGTTCTTTAACTCTCCTTTGCTCTCTGTGAGGTAATATGCAATTTAGTATCTAAAACTATAATTATACATCATTGTCAAAATTTGTTTCATACATATATGAAAAAGAATACATTTTTCAATTAGTTATGCCTTCACTTTGTAAAGTTTCTTCTTAAAATCAACACAAAAATGAAAATGTGAAAATGTAAAAGATCTCCTTTTTTTAAACTATTATCCTCTGGTGAGATACGGCGGGGGGGAGGGTTAAAAGGGAATTAGTTACCATGATTTTTAATTTGTCTCAAGGCCTGTGGAAAGAAACTGGCTTTCTAGAATATACATGGTTGAGTATCGTACAGAAATAAATATCTCCCCCTTGGAATTTAAATTGTATCTAGTAGTACTATTTTTATACCTCTTACTAGGAAACGAAATACCTCTAAATTTAGTGCTTTGGAATTTTATTTCCACTAAAAATTTCTGCAGATATGTGAGCACCATAGTAACAGCTTTGCGAGCTGATTCTTCATTACAGTTCCCCTATAAGAGCTTCACTCAAGACAGTTCCTTTGGGATGACTGAGACTAAAAATCAATTCTGATAACATTAGAACAAATTTAAAAAAAAAAAAAAAAAAAAAATAAAAAACAAAAAAAAAAAAAAAAGTAAAAAAGAAAATCAGAGAAAGCAAGCATGCTATGAATAAATAGAGCTTCCCTTAAAATTTTTTTCAGTCAAAAATCTAAAATGCATTTTCTCAAAACTTTTTATTTCTTGTATTATTTTTATATCTAGGTAGGCTTTTTCTTGCCTTTGGAAAACATAAATCTCTTACCAGAGATATGAAATATTCAGCTGAATTGATTTATGGCCTGGTAAAGGTCTTTTCATGCTCTGCAATGACAATATTTTTACAAAACCTACAGGTAAGTAATATGGGTGTGGAAAGATGAATGCAATGAATCTATTTTAATAAAAAGTTAATAATCACTTCATTATTTTCAAGAAAATCATTGCATTTTAAAAAACCATGTAGTATACTAGACTGAGCTCTGATCTTCTTAGAGAGAAGTCTGTCAAAATAAATCAGGTTGATAACTGATTAGCAGAACGTGTAGTCTGTCATTTTTAAATATGTGCCCAATTTCTTCACATAAATCTTACCTTCAAAATCTTCAAGGGGAAAATTTATTTTGGGCACATTGGCCATGAATATCAGTTGACATTTATACAGTACATAGAATTTATACTGTGGGTTAGGATGTCAGCCATAAGTTTAGGCTGATAGTTTGTAAAGGGAAGATTCCATTCTGTACTGTTTATAAAATGTTACTCTGCAGTTCCGTGCTCCAAGACTAACAAAGTCTATCCAAGTATAGTCAAACACTGCAGTTTAACTTATTGCATTCATTAAACTAGGCTTAGATTGTCCTAATTATATGTTATCAACAATTAAGAAATGGATCACATGCCATCGACTGGCTAAAACATTCTGTATTCTTGGCTGGATGCCAGTGGAGGTGTCAAGTTCCATTCTACCTTGTCATCAGCTGCATCTCTGCTTTTGCAGTACAAGCAGCAGCTGTGCTAGACAAAATAATCTAAATTCTCACATGTACTTTTCCTTTAGGAAACAGCTCACACTGAATTGCATTTCTGGTGTGAATAGTACTACACCTGAGTGAGTTTGTGCTAAAACGTATTTTATGCAAATAATTTTTAACTGATATAATCTTTCATGACTTTCAGATGCATTTGTTCTATCAAAATAATGGTCTTACTTTTCATGCTGAAATTATTACCAAATGGGTTCTGTGGGCAGCAAAGTACTCTGCTCACTCGGCAATGATTTTCCTATACCTCAAATTACATAATTTTATAGGTGCTCTGTTTCAAAGGAAAACAATGTTTATTGATCCAAGTAGTCAAAATTAATCATGGATTTCTGATCTCAAAACTCCTGGCAAAATCCTTTTATTCAGGACACCCATATGCTACATGCTCAACACTTCACAAATCCTTGTGGGATGATGGGTTTTTCAGTCTGATTGTTCAGTCTAGCGCTGCTTCTGAAAGTAGAGATTCAGCAAGGCTTTCCCCCTAGCAGATGCAGGCCCAGCCAATGTTACGAGAAACTAAATTTGACCTGACTTCTGCTTCACATTGTCATCTTTGTTCTTGGTAATGTAAAAATGCGTTTTAGAAGTTGTTCTCCTTTCCTTGTGTCTGACAGAGGGAAGATCCTCCCGCAGCAGCAGGTGTGTGCTGCAGCAGGATCTGACAGTCATGGTGCCAGGGCACCATGCTAAGTAAATAGACCACAACAACTGGGTCTCCTTTGCTCCCTGAATAGTTCCTGTACTACACAACCATGGAAAGCTAGTCCGCATGAGAGGCAGGGACTTTAACGTTCATTACAAAGCTTATGTATGTGTTGACATTCATTTTCAGGTCACCAATTTACTTGGTTCTTAAAAGCTTTACTGCATCATATAAGAATCAAAGTGGAGGGGTCATGCCAAGTCCTTACTCAGAAGGAGAAGGTAATGGAAGAGATGCAGAACACTCAGGCAAGTTCTCTAGTTTATATACAGCTTGTCCTAGGCCATTTTATAATGGCATCTGCTGAGACCACATCCTACTGGGTCATTTAACTTTTCAAATTTTGCTTCACATTGAGAAATCCTTGTAGTCCTGTGCAACTCACAGAAATATGCCAATAAATGTCTTCACCAAAACCAACTTCCTGGAAATAATAATTTTCTTTGTTTTTGCAAAAGATTTTTTTTTTTTGTCCTTCAGTAGATGATCTATCTAGGGATCCCAGCAAGTGATCCTAAGAGAAAATATATTCTGTTTCATCCAGGTAATATATCAGTCTCTCTGCTCACAAGCCAGCCAATCAAATACTATAGTCCCATCATTTATATGCATTCCCTGTCTCTCTCTCTCTCTCTCTCTCTCTCTCTCTCTCTCTCTCTCTCTCTCTCTTTCTCTCTTCCTTTCCATCCCTCCTCTCTGCTGTCTGCTGTCATCTCTCTGATCTTGGGTTAATGCTATGTACTAGGCTAAAAGAAATCTAAATAATCAGTTCTTCTGGCCATTGGACAACATAAAAATCTTGGTGCAATAATGCATTGGTAGTGTGTTTGCCCATTTGGGTAATTAGTTATCTAGGCACAAGGGCAGTGTCTGCCCCTAGTAATTTCTTAGTCTCTATTTGCTGGCTGAGGACTCTGAATTGAATTGCTTTCTTTTTATATAACCTATTTATCTAAGTGCATCTTTCACTCTGCTTGTGATTTTTGACTTTTGGGGAAGTTTCCCAAGAGATGTTTAGCATTTGGTTGTCGGGGGTGGGGGGTGATTAAAATTCGCTTCCCTCTTCAGATTATTTTTCTTCTTTGTTGTTGTTAGAAATAACATTTTCACCATGTACTTTTTAATTATCTATTTCCTATCTTCTTACATCTTTATTTACTCTTTTGAAACAGGCTGTTTTGCTCTCCTTTGTCAGCTTTTTCCTCTCCTCTTACTCTCTTTTATGTTACCATTTAGGTTCAGGCTAAATTGCTGGGACAGCTGCTTTCTTTGACCTCCTCTCGACTTTGCTGACCACATCACCAACTGGCAGGGTGTGGTGCCTTAAGACCTTCCAAAAGACTTGCTTCCAAATGGAAATAATGGAGTAACATTTTATATGATCAAACATGAGAGAATTCCAGTAATTTTAAGCATTTTAAGGTACATTCAGCATATTGCTCAAATGATTACTAAAATTTTGCATCTGAAAAGCAGTCAATCCCACATTGAAACTGCTTGTAGAATACACGATTCAGAGAGTGGTCATTGGTTAATGACAGCAACAGAAGGAAGCCCTGGGAGCCATCTAGCAGGGAACCCCTTTTCTTCCAGAAAGTAATACATCTAAGCTCTCCTCTGTAGAAGACTGTTTTGTCTTTCCTTAAGAAATGTAAAGGAAAGAATTTTTATTATATTTCTGTCTATTGTCTTATGACTTTTACAGCTATTGAATTATTTGAACCAAATCCCGTTCTTTTTATTAGCCTCTTCTTTCTCACCACATTTACGTACAAATATACACATACTCACAATATAGTGGGGAAAACAGGCTTTTTGGTCAAATCTGTATCATTAGGAGGAAAATTATTTTTTCTGACCATAGAAGTATAGGTTTGATTTTATAAATTTTAAAATACTTAGAACTAGAACCAAATTAGAGTTTGTTAATGCTGAGATTTCTCTTTTTTGAATGAAGAGCTCAGTGCATCATTTTTTGCCACTTTCATTCTTCATTTCATCATCAACCTTCACTTCAGCCACCATGCAGTAAAAATGTTTGCAAGTAGGCTCTGGTGCTTCCACGAGGTATACCCTGCTGCTCAGGGGGAATGCATGGGACGGAGGGAGGCCCTTTTATACTCTGTGGCCGGCAGGAAAAATCACTGAAATCCTCTTAGATATTAGAGGGGAATATCCTGAGCTATTCTGAAATCTCAAAAGGACTAACAAAGTTCATTCCATTTGTCATTGAAATGTGACAGTGATGTAGAACAAAACCTTTCCGCAGTGGGGGCTGGCTGCACTGAATTCCTTTTGCAACAAGGAAATTAGGTCAGAAGAAATTTAGGTCAACACCTTACAGAGATGTCCCCATGCCTGAGAGGAGCCAGGAGAACTTAAAACGTTCCACACAGAAAGGTTATTGTTTTTATATTTAATTTGAAAAATGGTACCTTCCAAAGCTTAGTGTGATATAAATTCAGCTATGATTCAGCAAAGAAAATTACCTTTTGCATCACTAGCACTGCTTCTGATAAATCTAGACACGATCCTGAGGTGCTTATAACCAAGCCCAGCTGACACAGTTTAATCATGCAATTCAAGAAATATCTATCAAGTCTTGATTATGTGCAATTAACCTATTAGATAATGTAAAGGTTGTAAAGATTAATAAGTACCTCCTCCCACTAACCACATCTTTACCATTAGGAAGTGAAAAGCTAAGGTGGAGGAGAAGGTTATGGGGTAGATTAAAATGCATATAGCCTATAGGTCATTGATTCACTCATCATAGAGCAAATGAACTCCTACTGTATGCCAAAGACTATGAAAGTGATATACAAGAGTTAAAGTAAGTGATTCTGGATGGAGAAGAGAAAGAGGTTGGGTTGGTTTGGGATTAAAAAAAAGGAATGATTTCTTGAAAAAAGAGCAGTTTAACTGAACTTTAAATAAATATATATAATTTCAAAAGATGGTGGTAGGTAAGAGGTCCCTGAGTGGAAGTGGTGGGAAGAGGGACACAGTGGGTGGGGATGCCTGGAGGAGGGTAGGCAAAAAGACCCCATGGCTGAGAATGTTAGGAGAGAAAAGCATGTGCTATGGCAAAGGGATAGACAAGTACGTGCTGTATTTGGGCAACAAATAATGACCCATGTTGATTACATTGACGACAAAAGGCAGAAATTGAAGTAGTTAGAAAGGGTAAGTCAGAAACCTAATTAGACATACCTTGAATACCAGACTGGGGAGTGGCATGGGTGGAGTGAGCTATTCTGTGGCCCCGTGGAAAGGATTCTGGTGAAATTCTTGGTGACTTGGATGGCTCTTCTGACCAATTACGATGGCTGAATACAGGTTAGGAAAGTTATTCCACAAAACCTAAACTATTGTTCTGGAATGTCTTTAGATATGAAGTTACTTGATCAACATCTCTACTGTCAATATTGAATGTATATTTCTTAAGCGAAACAAGTGGAATTTTACTAAATCCACTTTTTAAAGTATCCCAACTGAAGTCTAATTTGGCGTTTGGCCAGTTTAAACAAAAAAATGAATGAGAAATATAAAAAATGAGCACGGTTTTATTTTCATTGGTTATGTGACCACCTTCTCACTACATACATCAGTTAGCGAAGTCTGCTTTCAACTGTGGAAATTTCATTATCACATCTAATTCTGGTTTGGTAGCACATTAAACTTTCAAACAGTTAATGACTCTGGTTTTCTTTCTGTTCAGCTTTACCTTTCATAAAAGCACCGGCAAGAGGAAAGAAATGACAGTAAGACTGAATTATGAACTTTAAAAAGTTGAGAACAAGTAACTACTTGTACTGTGAAAGCTGCTCTCTCTGCTCTTGATTAACTGTCTGCAACAGGTCAGTGGTGAGCACTGTGTACCGTGGCGATGATTGTTGCAGCAGACAGGCAGAGTAAATCACAGGGATGGGTGGGGGACCCAACGGGAGGAATTTCTTTTAGCCTCCTATTTAATACATAGAGATTACCGAAATTCCGCTTTCATAAAATGGTTCATTTCACAGACTTATTTCCAATATCTTCCACAGATCACAATTTTAACAAAAAACAAAACAGCATTTGAAGTGAAGAATAGATTAGTTTTTGCCTACCTTGAAGCTCTTTGGAAATTGGTGAGTGAGGACATTTTTAAGATTCGATCCCAGAAATTTGGAGGTGGGGAGCAGGAAGAAGTTGTACATATGTATGTATGTATGTTCATATACTCTATATATGATATGTATGTATGTATATGCACAGTTTCATATATAACACACATATTTACACACACATGCACGCCCACAATTTATATTTTGATGGAAGAAAGGAAGAAATATTAATCGATCTCTTACTTTATTTTTCTCCATTGAGGTTGGTTCTAATATCTTTCCATTTTAGATGAATTTGAGGCTCAGAGAAGGTAAACAAATTAAATAAATAAATAATTTAATTACATAAATTAAAATAAATGTATGCCCAAATTTAAAAAGCCAGAAAGTTGTGGGATTCTAATCTAGGCCTAACAGGTCTCCAAAGCCCAGAATCTTTGTCCTCTGATCCCCTGCTTTCCTATCCTTATTCTCCTGCTAGGCTTATATCAAAAAGTGTCAAATGGTTCTCAAAAGAAATACAATAAAGTGAGTAAAAATGACATAAATGTGTTAAAAAGATGTTCCCTAGCCAAAGTGAAGACCAGTGAAGAAAGAAAACACCATGAGGCTGGATGTGGATTTAGTGACAAAGATGACTCTCCGTTTCTTATCAGCCAAGTGAAAGAAAGAAATGTGAACAGTCATTCAATATACAAATGAGTTACTTGGAAATACCCCCAAATGACAACATTACAGCTTTATGTGGCTTGTTTCTTACAATGCCTTTTGGTTATGATGTTTGGTACAGCGCTGGGATGGTCCAGTTCAATTTCTCATTTCATCATTATAAACTCACGCATATGTATGCATGATGCACACATGAACTCCTAGGCACAAAAGGAAGAAACAACATGTTGGATAATGAATTCACACCTCAGGCTGTATTCATTTTTACTGGAGAGATAAGCTGTCATGGCTGAGAAAATACTGTCCTGTAAGAGGACTGATCTAGTAGCAGACTACAGAGAATCTTTACACCATAGTCACGCCATCGACACGTGTGTGCATGTTAGTGTGCCTATGTATGTGTCTTACAGCACCCTGTTATATGTCTTTGTCTTGCTTTGCCATCTATTTATTATTCTCAGTTGCTCGTGAAGAAGCCTTTCTACATACCTTCAAATGGCAATTATTTCATAACTACACCGCTTTCATCTAGACCTTTATATGTTCTGAGAATGGAGTCCATGCCATTGGGAACATTTGTAATTGCAAATGAATACCCTTTTGTGCATTGGTTAGATAGGATGACTTCTAAAGATGAGGGTTGTCGAGAACAGTTTGCAGACTGAAGATCTGCTAGATAAAGTAAAAACTAAGGAACCTGATGCTGGCTCCACAGTTGTCAGACTCGTTTTTAGTCTGTAAAAAAAGACTAGACTTCAAGTTCATTTTATTTGATTGTGTGCAATAGTGTTCCAAGAAAATATAAGATTACTTTCTCTCTTGTTTGCCTTGATATATGTACTCTATAGGGAATTATAATTATAGAAAAAAATCTTCTTCTTCTTTATTAAATCTAACTTAATATAAACTTGCTGTTTAGAAAAATACTAAAAATGAGCTTTGCTAGCTTGATTTGTTTTTACAGAAATACTGTCAACTTAATAGAACTGAAAGAAAAATCAAAATATTCTTACATCCATTCTGAATCTAACATTCTCCAGTATATCGAGAAGCAGGCTCCATAAAAACTGCTAAGCAAACTAGGTCACAGATAACAAGGTAGCAATTAAAATGACTATATCAATTATTTGGTTATTTCCTAATATTTCACTCTGTAGGATCTTTTATATAGGACCCCCATTTAGTACTCTACTAAGGAGAGAAAACTGTTTTTTAACATAACATTATTTATAGAATCATTTAAAATATGTTGAATGGGAAAAAAGCATTCATTAAAAAGTGGGGGGGGGGGTTGCGAGATTACCAGAGAGATCTCATTTAGAAATACCTTCAACTAAAATGATTAAATTATAGTTGATGTGGTAAAGAAGAAATTTAATATGTTACCTAAAGAATATGATTTGGAATATTTTAGTTTCTCTTCTCTCTGCTGTAGGAAATATGCTTCCTCCAATAGTGCATTGCTGGCTGCACTTTACATCGGTGCTTTTCCCATTGTTGGTCCTGTCTCAAATCTAGATTAACCCATTAATTTAAAAACCTGGACCTTTTACAATGTTCTAGGAAACCAAGCCTGAGCAACCAGAGACTTGCTCAAATGATTTTTATCGAGCCTGATCTGTTTATTTAACTGTTTTTATTTGATCCTTATAATTGAATTTTTATACCCTCCCAAAAGACAAAACCATGTACTTTGAATTGTACTACCATACATTAAAATGGGTTGTTTACAGCGTTCTAATGTTACCAAACCTCTTTATGGCTTTTTGGAGCCAGTTCTCCTGAGATTATGTTTGGCTGTCGGAGGGAAGTCAATAGGAGCAGGGGTTTCAAACTACACCAAAGAGCTGAGTAAGATTCCACTGATTCAGCATCTGTCCTTGCTGCCCTAGGGTTCGCAAGCATATGTTTTCTAAAAAATAAATATCAGGGAAAGTATATGTGATCAGATCCCATGCTGCATGCTGCGGGATACAGGTTTCGTTCTTGGCCTTGGAGCCTTCACTTTTCTTTTGGGAAAGAGAGATCACTAGGATCTGAAGTGAGTGTCAGAGGGTGTAGGCACAGTGTACAGTGAAGAGGAAAGCTCTGTAGCTGGCCAGGGGATGGGTGTGTTGTGGGGTGGGCAGTCAGGGACAGCTTACAATTTTCTGATTGAGATCATGCCCGAGTCTTTTGTTTGTTTAGAGACAGGATCTCACTCTGCTGTCCAGCTTGGAGTGCAGCGGTCAGATCATAGTTCACTGTAACCTCCAACTCTTGGGCTCGTATGATCCTCTCTCCTCAGCCTCTCAGGTAGCTAGGAAAGGCATGAGTAAGGCTGGATCTTAAAGGCTGAGTTACCAGGCTTAGGAGAGGAGGGGTAAAAAGTAGGAGGAGGAAGGGCATGCTAGTTGATGGGAATGTCAAGATAAAAAGCAAACAGGGAGAACTCTTTTTTCCTTCTATGTTTATAGACTTGCATATGTTGAACCAGCCTTGCATCCCCGGGATGAAGCCTACTCGATCGTGGTGGATAAGCTTTTTGATGTGCTGTTGCAATCAGTTTGCCAGTATTTTATTGAAGATTTTTGCATCTATGTTCATCATGGATCATTGGCCTGAAGTTTTCTTTTCTTGTTGAGTCTCTGCCAGGTTTTGGTATCAGGATGATGTTGGTTTCAAAAAATGATTTGGGAAGGATTCCCTCTTTTTGGATTGTTTGGAATAGTTTCAGGAGGAGTGGTACTGGCCCCTCTTTGTATGTCTGCTAGAATTTGGCTGGGAACCCATCTGGACCTGGGCTTTTTTTGGTTGGTAAGCTATTAATTGCTGCCTCAACTTCAGTCCTTGTTATTGCTCTATTGTCTCTCTCTGTTACCCAGGCTGGAGTGCAGTGGTGCAATCTCAACTCACTGCAGCCTCTGCCTCCTGGGTTCAAGCAATTCTCCTGTCTCAGCCTCCGGAGTGGCTGGGACTACAGGTGTGTGCCACCATGCCCGGCCAATTTTTGTATCTTTAGTAGAGATTAGATTTCACTATGTTGGCCAGGCTGATCTCGAACTCCTGATCTCAGGTGATCCACCAGCCTCGGCTCCCAAAGTGCTGGGATTACAGGAACAAGCCACCACGCCTGGCCTGAGAATTCTTAAGTACAAGAAATACTTTCTTCTTCCACTACCAAGTTCCTTCATTTGAGAAAGAACCCAGTGAACAGTGAAAAGTTAAGGAAAACCCCCCTCATCTCTCTTACCATTTTTTTGGTCTTTTCCATAGAAAAATGAGAGGATAAGCTAGATTATCATCAAGGCTTCTTCAGGGCTCTAATATTATGTAATGTATATTTGTTCAAATTTGTAAGGCATATGTGAAATTTTGTTACATGTATGTAAGTTAAGGAATTTAGGGTGCCTGTCTCCTGAGTACAAGACATTTTTGTTAAACTACAATCATACTACTCCACTATCGAACACTGAATTTATTTCTTCTACTAATTGTATATTTTTACTTTTTAACCCATTTCTCTTTGTGTCTTCCCCACTATATATTTGATTAGCCTGAGATAACAGACCGTTTCACTGTTTGTATTAATAAGTGGATATTATCTTCAGGAAAGCAATAACACTGTTTATTTCTAGGCATAATCTATAAATCAAAACATTAGACTAGTAGAGTTCTATTCCCTTTATGTACTCTGATTAAAATCAGTTCTACTGCCCAAAGATTTGTTTTTAGAGGAGTTTCCCAGGAAAACCTTTTTTCCACACATCAAACTGTGATCCTACTGTCACATTCAGAATTTGAGATCCTTTTAAAAACAGGAACAGAAGATTCAAACTTATGTTACTACCAATGAATGATAAATTTCCTTTGAAAGGACTTTACAGATTTAGGCTATCATTACTACGCTGCTTTTAAACTATGGTAGTAATTGAAGAATTTTCACAATATAGTTCTATCCCAAAGTTTATCAAGCAGGAATTTGGTTAACAGCAACCAGCCATGGAAAGCCTGAAGTTCCAGCGCTCGTGTGTTATTCCTTGTCTTCAATGTGTCTCAGGATCCTTTGACATTTCTGCTCCACAGTTGCGACAAAGGAAATTCTGTACAAAATGTGACCATTTTAGGCAGGAAGAAAAGGGAGGGAGAAAGGCTGAATGCATGTGCCAGCTGAATGAGTCTCACTCAACAGCTTCCGCTTACATTTATTGATAGAACTTAGTCATAGGGCTCCCCACCTGTAAGGGAGGTTGGGAAACACAGTCTTTATCTAATTATACTGCAACCCCTGGCTACCTCGGGTTCTGTTCGTAAAGAAGATAGGGTAAATGAATATCATGTAGGCAACTAATCAAAATCTCTGTTTTAAGTCTCAAAATACAAAATAGCAACCTGGGTCAGGCGTGGTGGCTCATGCCTGTAATCTTAGTGTGTAGAGAGTTCAAGGTGGAAGGATCACTTGAGACCAGGAGTTTGAGACCAGCCTGGGCAAAACAGTGAGTGAGACCCTGTCTTTAGAAAAAGTCAAAAATAATTAAAAATTAGCTGGATGCAGTGGTGTGCACCTGTAGTCCCAGGTACTTGGGGGGCTGAGGCAAGAGGATCCTTTGAGCCCAGATGTTTGAGGCTATGGTGAACTATGATTGTACTCCTGCACTCTAGCCTGTGCAAGAGAGTGAAAACGTGTCTCAAAAAAACAAAACAAACAAACAAAAACATAAAAAATAGAAGTCTGGCTCAGAGTTCAAAATAAAAACAATTTAAAGTCTAAGTGGACAAAAGAATGGAGTGTCTAAGAGAAAAGTTAGGCTTATTCCCTAACTCTGCTACATTGTGACAGTTTCTTCCATTTTTGTTGGCTGAATGCATTTGAGCTACTATGAAGTAGAGAACTAAAACCTGGACCAGCACCCAGGAGAAAGAGATTCCGCTTTTAAATCTGCTGCATTGTTACTTGCAGTGAATTTATCTTTCAGAATTCTGGACTGGATTAATAATTTTCAATTTTTTCTTAAAGCTATGAAACACTTCGTTCAAACAGAGGCCACGTGGAAAATACCCAGCACGACTTGGGTTGAGGTTGAATGTGGTGATAGTAGGTCAGAAATCCCACTTGGCTGGCCGGGTGCAGTGGCTCATGCCTTAATCCTAGCACTTTGGGAGGTTGAGGTGGGCGGATCACCTGAGGTCAGAAATTCGAGACCAGCCTGGCCAATACAGTGAAACCCCGTCTCTACAAAAATAGAGAAATTAGCTGGGCGTGGTGGCTGGCACCTGTAAGCCCAGTTACTCGGGAGGCTGAGGCAAGAGAATTGCTTGAACCCAGGAGGCAGAAGTTATAGTGAGCCGAGATCGCACCACTACACTCCAGCCTGGCGACAGAGTGAGACTGTCTCAAACAACAACAACAACAAAGAAATCCTACTTGGTTTCTGAGCCTTTTCCTGACTTTAACATTCCACATTGTCATTATTAAGGTGAGACCAAACCCTAGCTACCCTAAATAGCCATGTGGTACCACTTGGAATACATCTAAGCATTGTTAAATGTACTTTTCAAGACACTGTCTTTTATTGTGTTCCACAAATGAATTACATTTCCCTTTTCTTTCTGGTACTTATTTTCAATAGTATCTGTTTTGTAAAACTTCTTACTACATTCTTTTCAAAATGTGGAAATGGTGTGTGGCTCCTGGGAAATTCTCAGAGGTTTAAATTTTTGCATTTTCCCCCAGATTTGTTTGGCTTCCTACGTGGATTTTTAGGTTTTTTTTTTTTTTTTTTTAACTCTCTGCCCGATACTTAAATCACATTTACAACATCACACATAGTTCATGGAGAGAATAGTAATGTTTTTGCTTCAAAGGTCATCATAACAGGAGATCAGTGAAAAATCAAATATGACTTTAAAAACATAAGAGCAGAAAGACACCCACAAAACTGGGCATGTGGATTGAGCGCTAGATGGGTGGTCAGTCCAACCCAGACACTCCAGCATCTGTCCAACCACATAACAGACCGCAAAACTCCAAAGTTGCTAAGAAGCTAGTTTTAATTTTTTTTCAAGAATTCTATTTCTAGTCACTGTTATCAAGAGGTAGAAAATGTGCTGATTTCTTGTGTTACTTCATATTAGTCTTTTATATAAGGTGTATTTATGAAGATATAAAATGCATTTACACTTTGGGGTTTTATGAACATAGAGTGATAACAAGAACTCAGCATTTTCTGTGTACCACTTGAAATCACCAAAAATAACTTTTAATTTTTGCATACATAAATTAAAATAAAAATTTTAATGAGCTAGTGATTACATAGTTTCATTAGTTTAATTTTTACTGTTATGAATAGAATCTTAGACTTATAAAATCTTATCACTTTAACTTTGCCTGTTAATTCAAGATTCAATGAAGTATTTTCTTTTTGTTGGAAATCCAAGTTTTAGAGCTAATCATATTTTAAACATAATTAAATTTGTAAAGTGTATGAATTGCTGAACTTTTTACGTCCGTTCACATCAGAAAATGTGGCAGGGTGACATTCCGGCTTTTGATTATTAAATAAAACACTCCAAATACTTGCTTAGTTATTAGCCTATTATTTGGAATATTTGATACTCACATCCATGTATTTATTTTGGTCATTCACTTTTAGTATAGAGTTAGAGACAGTTCTTTCACATGCTAAAAGAGTATGGGCTAAAAAATGCCCTTTACTTTTTTTTTTTAATTGAGTTATAATTGAATATCTCTAGCTTAGATATGTTCCCTTATTCCCAGACACACATGTATATAGTTACTTCTTGACATATGAAATGGAATTATTATTAGAGAAACATGAATAATCCAAAAATTTACTTACCAAAATAATTTTCCTATAAGAAATCATGGCAAAGGATTTTATAACAGTTTCAAAGCTGTGTGGCTTCCTGTTAATTTTCTATATGTTAACAGACTGAACCAAAACACCAAGGACTACAGTCCTCCACTTCTGGGTACTCTCAAAAGGAAGATTGACCTCCCACCCCTCCTGTTCTTACCTTCTTGGTATGCCCCATGGAGCCCTGGCCAATAAACATAGCCAGGGGGAAGGATTTCTCTGGCTTTTTTTCTTTCTCCCACCAGATTTCCCAGTAAGCAAGACAACTAGAACACAGTTGGGTTTTTGTTTGTTTGTTGGTTTTTGTTTGTTTGTTTGTTTTTGTTTTGTTTTGCTGTGACTAAAGGCTAAATCAAAGTGATTAAAATTCAAAAAACAAATTTTGCAACGTGGAAAATTCAAGTATAGCCAACTATTTCAAAACTACAAAACTGCAAGTCTAGAGTTAGCAGCAGCCTACAGCACTGCTGGCTAGTTTCCTACTTTTGACGACCACGCAGTAAGAGTGCGTGGCGCAGACTGAAATGCATGCTGTTTCTAGGGCTGCAAGGGTAAACCATATACCATATACATCACGAAGTGTGCCCTAGTCAATTTTCTAGCCACTATCTCAGGTTACCCCAAACTGACCTCATCACATTCTCTCCTCAACAGATTCATTTTTTAGTATTCCCTATCTAACCTGAATTACTACAGTAACCCTCTGGTCCCCTGAGTCGTTTACACTTTGGCCAGAATGATTTTTCTTAAACACCAATCTGATAAAGCCACTTACTTGCTAAAATGTCTGAAGTGACTCCCTATCAATTCTGGGGTAAAAACCTAGACATGGCGTCAGAGGCCTGTTGACCATCAGGGCCTTTTAGTCCAGCTTCATCTCTCTTTTTACTTCTGTGTATACCCCAGGCTTCAGCTGCATCTAAAGCCTGAAGTTTTCTAAAAGCACCTTCAGGCCCGTGCTTTCATGCTGTAGCATCTGTGGTTCCTGCTGCTCGAAATTCCCTTCCCCATTATTTGGCCTGTTACTCATCTTCGAAAGCTTATTTAAGCATAAACTTTTCTGCGAAGTTTCCCTGGGAGGCTTCCCTGGAGCACCTCTCCTCCTCCAGCTTCTTTCGGGGATTTGTAATTGTGAATTCACCAGGGCTCTGAAAGCAATGAGTGCTCTTTGTATCAAGTGTTTACAATGTGAAGTTCAGTGCTTGGCTCTCAGTAGAAGCTCACTAAATAAATATTTGCTGAATGAGTGAATGAATGGTCAGAAACCATACAACTTGGCTTGGAATGGACTACTCAATAGTTTGTCTCTTGGGGCATGTAGAATTAAGATCATAGAGTATATCCAGATGGACTAGATTTCTTTTTGTGGATGTGAGCCTTAAAAACTGAGGAGCCCAGTGTACACAAAGCAACTAAAATTGATCTCTGGGATGGATAAGCAGATCCTAAGAGTGTCCAACTACTACTAGTAGTAATGGTGGAGGTGAAGAATCATTCATTACTAGGATGTATGTAAAAATGAAGACGTGATTGTGGTGCTAAGGAGAAATTAAATATTTCCCATTCAATTATATTTAGGAATGATAAAAATTCTGAAAATATTTTAAGTCTTTGTTGTTTTAAAAAATGAAAAAATTTGAGGCTGGGTGTGGTGGCTCAGGGCTGTTATCCCAGCACTTAGGGGGATCGAGGCCGTTGGATTGCTTGAACTCAGGAGTTCGAGATCAGCCTGGGCAACATGGCAAAACCCCATCTCTGTTAAAAATACAGAAATTAGCTGGGCATGGTGACATGCACCTAGAGTCCCAGCTACTCTAGAGCTGAGGCAGGAGAATCACTTGAGCCCGGTAGGCAGAGGCTTCAGTGAGCAGAGATCATGCCACTGCACTCCAGGCTGGGTGACAGAGCAAGACACTGTCTCATAAAAAAAAAAAAATCAAGTAAGAAAGTAATTTCATTTCAGTGGGGAAAGTATTTGGTTAATATTCTTCTTGAATGTTTATATATTTATATAAATTATGTGAATTTCCAATAAGTGAAAAGTTGTACTTGTTATTGTTTATCTAATATTTTTGTTACAGGTTCTGTAAACATGAGTATGCCTTTGGGGGACGACAGAGGCTCATGGAAGCCATGTGAAAAAAAAAGACGAATCCGCTGCAGGGATTTTTTGTTTGTCTTCTCGGTGGTGTTAGCTAATTGTGTCTTCCAATCCCCAATTCCTTATAGGACCTGGGCATTTTGAACCTCTCAGGACCCCTCAGATTCTAGCACATAAACTCTGAGCCAAATTCACAGCCAGCTCTCCTTCAAATTGCCTTATCTGTTTTTGAGTTAATTAGAAGGACCTTTTAACAGCTTTCTAGTTGAGTCCTAAGAAAAGCCTAATTCATTAGGCAATAAAGCCACCGGGCCCCTAATGAAGATCAGCACATTATCAACATAGGACTCATCCGAATTTGAGCTGGTTCAGTTACTTCATTTGTTCATTGTCTGCAATGTTCCAGTCACAGTACCAGGTGCTCAATAGCGTGGTGTTAGAGACTAGTTTTTAAGTAAGTAATTTTAGACCAATGTCATATGTGCCATTCTAGAGGTATAGCTGAAAATGGAATTTATATAAATAAGCATATGAGTTGTTCACTAAACGGGTGGGCAAGAAAGACCTTACAGAAGAGGTGAATATCTTAGCAGGATTTCAAAAAATGAAGTAGAGTTTTGCAGTCAGATGAGATAGGAAAGGGTGCCAGGGAGAAAGGAAAGCATAGGCAAAGGCTCAGGAGGTGGGGAACAATGTGATACAGTTTGAGGTACGGAGAATAAAGTTAACAAGAGGAGAATATTTAGAAGGGAGGATAGACAAGTAGGCAGAGAGCAGATTATCAGGTTAAAGTACTGAAAATTAGTATTGAGGCTTACTAGAAGCCAGCAGCACATTCGATGCAAGCATGTGCTGAGGTCACATTAGTTTTAGTTTAGTATAATCAGTGTAGAAGTTGGATGGGAGGGTGTGAGTCTAGAGGCAATAAGCATAGTTGGTGTTAGCAGTCTAGATGTCACCCGACAGGGGCCTTCACTAGCCCAGTGGTGGGCATATTTTATACCTTTGTCTTTCTTCTGGGCTATGAATTTCTTATAATGAGGGTATGGTCTTCATGTTTATTTCTTCACACTTGTTGCTTGCTATCATACCTGACATGCAGTAAATTAGCATAGTAAGACAAAAAATCCTTTAAACGTGTTCACTTATTAGTCTGTTGTACTATGATGAGAGTATCTTATTGTTTGACTATTTAAAATTCTTTATGAAGATAGTACTTTTTGTGTTGGAAAGGCTATAATAATTTAATTGTGAGTTTTAGTCAAGAAATTAAGAGGATATTTTGTCTATAAAAATAAGATTTATTGTTCACATGTTTCATGTTTTCATATATATATATATGATGAAACAGACAATTTACTCTCTTAGTCTTAAATATAAAAGTGATTCATTATTTCTTTGTGAGCCAGGGATGTACTTGAATTTTTTCTCCAGTAGCAGCAATAGATGTATACAAATTAACATATATTTCTCATTCCTTTCTTGTATAAAATAGCATACACAACCAGTTTGAACAGCTAGAGCATAATAAAATCAGACTCTTTATAGATTCACTCTTTCCCCACCACAGTTGGAATCTTAGGTAAGTTCCATATCTTTTTCATCCCCTTTTAGACAATTAAAGAAGTACTGTAGTCACAGTCGGAATCCCACCACAGTAACTAAGATCACCAATCCATGCAATACTCAGGAGTCTCAGGTTCAGGTAAATTTAAAAGCTCAACATGGGGACATGTTGGTTCCACTGCAGATAAGGAAATGTCCTTCCATTTCCCTAACCACTGGCTTTGGGTTTTTCACCTTTCCTTAGTGGAAGGTTGGCTTGTTGCATTAGGCTGGTGCAAAAGTAATTGTGGTTTTTTATGTGCTCAGCGGATGTGGGACAGTCTCCTCTTGTAGGTTCTGCAGAAATTCCCTCCCTAAAACCATCTAGTCTCTTTCTTTCTGCTTGATTGCTTCAATAGCTCCTCAGCTTCTGCATCAGTTAGTACCCCATAGCTTCTTTATGCTAAGGTTGCTTTATCCTCAGAAAAAAAAATCCTTTTAAAGGAAACTCTTACCCAGATGTCATCTAAAGAGCCCACACTGGGTCCGTGGAAACACCAACCTCTGCTTTATTGTTGGCGAAAGTACAACTGGCTCCAAAGACAGCTGTATCTGTTTGCATTGCTTCTAAGCAGGCAGTTCCAGCTGTGGAGTCTTTTGCCTGAAATTTCTCAAGGGTGGACTAAACACAAGTTTCCTCTGTCCTCCAAGCTTTAGGGAATAAACATCAAGCTCTGTGTGAGGTGTTCTTGACACCTCTCTTACAGATGAGGGAGATGGAAAGTAGCAACAGCCTTCAGCAACATTCTACAGACAAATTCTTATGTCTCTCAGTTTCCTCAATACCAGCTTTTTCGGACCCTTGAGTAGATGTTGAGTCACTAAGCAGTTTCAGTTCACTACCTTTCAGGTCTTGTTTAGGAGGTCCAGTGCCTCATTTCAGAAAGTGGGAGGACTTGCCACCTATTGTTTCATTCTTGATTTTGGGGGCCTCCTCCAAAACTTAGATAGGAGGAATCTTTCCTTAATACCTTGTTACAGAGTCAAGTGTAAGATATCTGTAAATCATCACCATAAACTAGAATAAAATGAATTTGTTTATGGGAGATGTAAATGCTTAACCTTGGCGTACAATAAGCACAGTATTGATGCACAACAATTCTGAGCATCATCGTTTTACACAAAAATGTAAAATCAAACAGAAATCAATAAAATCAACAAAAATTGCTTACCATCTCCTAAATGCCGGTTTATTCCAGGTGCTTGATGTGCAATAATTAAGCACATGGTTTCTTTCCTCATGGAGCTGGATATCTAGTGAGAGGATAAAATGCTGAAATACATTCAAAAGTAATCACAATACAACTTAACATCACAACAGAAAGATCTACAAACACGTAAGGGCACATGGAAGATGGAGCATCTGAATTTAAGAAAGTCTTTGCCAAGAACATTTGGACAGGCTCTTGAATGAAGACAGGACATCTCTAGGAAGAAAGAAGGAAGAGGCATCCCGGATGCACAACGGGTTGTGTAAGGGTAGGATAGGGAAGGTTTGGATGGTGTGGTGTGGGAACTGTGAAAAAAGTGTAGCTAGTACACAAGGCTGGAGCAACTGCAAGATAATTGGGGAATTGGAAGGGCTGTTTTAAGCCAAAAACTTTAAACTTCCTACAGACAATAGGAAATTATGATTATTACTTTTTTGGTTTTCAAGTGTTTACGTAAAAATATCACACACATTTTACATCAATATATAAAGATGATCATACATACTGTTTTTCCTGTTCATTTTCTAATTGGCTCCTGCCTCCCACTTTTCTCTGTCCTTCCTGTCTTATCCCCCTTCTCTATCCACATCCTTCCTTCCACAACTCATGTTAACACTTATTTTGTATCTTTTCTTTGTTTTCTCCTTGGTTATATAATTACATTCAAGCATACCGTATATGTATATATTCAATATCCATATACATAGGGTTTTTTTGGCCATTGTTTGCTTTACAAAAGGATACTTTGCATATTTTTCTGCATCTTGCTTTTTTTACTTGACTATTCTTAGAGGAAATGTCTTCAAGTCAACAGGGCTAGCTTATTGCAGGTTTTTAAATAGGGGACTGACATAATCAGAATTTTATATCTGAGATATGATGTTGGAGTGGACAATGAGTTTAAAAGGGGATAGAAACTGGAGGACGGACATAAACTGAGACATTAGTCAAGTGAAAAATGATGGGGGCTTGAGCCAATGCAGTCCCAGTTTTGGCAAGGACATATCCTCAGCACATATAAGACTCAAATAAAAAATGATTTACTATATAATGCATCTTAGTAAAATGCCAATGCTCATCATCATCTGAGTCTAAAAGTTTGTTATTAGATACTCTAAGTTTGCTGCCTAAGAAGAATAGGTTCAAAATATTTACCATTAGCTTACCTCGAGTTTTGAGAAAAGGTGCTTTATTCTTCCACATACATCTGTATTTATTTTCCTACTTCCTCCTTTATGCTGCTTATTTTCCTGCAGAATATCCCTAATCTCAAACTAGTTTTGAAACATAATGCCTAAGTCCACTGCTGGTTTAGAATTCATGTCTACATTGTCTTTGAATAACAGCAACATTTCCATCTTCCAGTAATGCTTATAATCCTTCTTTATGTTCCTCAGTATTGGATGTGATTATACTTTTTATCCAGATTGCAATTAATGCAATCATGTAACACATTACTAATGCCAACTAGTGGTCTTAGCATATTATAGTATAAATTTTCACAAGTTTTCTATATTTATAAATGCCTTTTCAACATCCAAACTGGGTAAATATTTCATTGAAACATCCAGTATATCATTATCAGTCCTGTTAACCAAGTCTGGTTCTTCTGCAAATAAAACCCCATTTGTCATAATCATGGTAAAGATAACATGACCTCTCCCAGCCTTCTGTCCCCAGATAACATTTTCAACCTCAGTCTAGTCAGTAATTTTTTTTTTTTTTTGGAGTTGTAGTCTCTCTCTGTCACCCAGGCTGGAGTGCAGGGGTATCATCATAGCTTTGAACTCCTGGGCTTCAGCGATCCTCCTGCCTCTGCCTCCCAAGCAGCCGAAACCTCAGGTGAGTGTCACCATGCCTGGCTAGTTTTAAAAAGATGTTTGCAGAGACAGGGTCTCACTTTATTGCCCAGTCTGGTTTCCAACTCCTGGCCTCAGCTTGTTTTGATTTCCCAAACTGCTGGGATTACAGATGTGAGCTACTTCATCCAGCCCAGTATTTTGTTAGTAATCATAAAGCGCCTAGGATTCTAATAATTTAATTGTTTTAAAAATTAATCTTAGGCATGTAAATATTTCAGAAAAATACATAGAATGATAGAACATCTATTGCCAGAACTAATAATTGTTAACATTTTGTCTTACTTATTTCCCGTTAACCACCAATGTTAATCCTAAACTACTCTTCCTGTCCCTGTATAATCTGTATTATAAATTTGGTGTACATCTTTCTTGCTCATGTTTTTTTATACACATAAGTATCATAAATAATTTATACCTTTTTGTTTTAAAGTGTTTATAGTAGTTACATGACTACATTTATTGTTTTCACCTTCCTGTTTCCTCAGTATCATTTTCTGAAAGCTAAACCTTATATAACTAAACCTCTTTTAGTAGGACCAATAGTATTTCAGGGATTATGCTTATTTGTATGTTAATGTTTCTGTGGGCACACACTCGAAAGTTGTCCTCCATCAGTGTTAGGGGCTGAATGAATTTGTTCTCTTAAAATTCACATGTCCTGTAATCCCAGCACTTTGGGAGACCGAGGTGGGCGGATCACGAGGTCAAGAGATCAAGACCGTCCTGGCCAACATGGTGAAACCCCGTCTCTACTAAAAATACAAAAAATAGCTGGGCATGTTGGCACGTGCTTGTGGTCCCAGCTACTCAGGAGGCTGAAGCAGAAGAATCGCTTGAATCCTGGAGGCAGAGGTTGCAGTGAGCCGAGATTGCACCACTGTGCTCCAGCCTGGGTGACAGATCGATCCTCCGTCTCAAAAAATAAAAATAAAAAAATTCACATGTGGAGGCTGGGCGCAGTAGCTCATGTCTGTAATCCCATCACTTTAAGAGACTGAGGCAGGCGGATCACCTGAAGTCAGGCGTTAGAGACTAGCCTGACTAACGTGGAGAAACCCCATCTCTACTAAAAATACACTATTAGCTGGGCATGGTGGTGCATGCCTGTAATCCCAGCTACTTGGGAGACAGAGGCAGGAGAATCGCTTGAACCCAGGAGGTGGAAGTTGTGGTGAGTTGAGATCGTGCCATTGTACTCCAGCCTGAGCAACAAGAGTGAAACTCTGTCTCAGAAAAAGAAAAAAAGATTCACATGTTGAAGTCCTCACCACCAGCATGACAGTATTAGGATGCAGGGTCTTTGGGAAGTAATTCGGTTTAGATGAAGTCATGAGAGTGGGTCCCCCATGATGTTATTAGTGCCCTTATAAGAAGAGGAGACATGAAAAAGTTTTCTCCCTCTTGCTTTCTGTCTCTGCACAAGGAGGTTATATGAACAGACAGTGAGCTGGGAGCTATTTTCAAACCAGGAAGAAGGTTCTCACTAAGAGCCAAATCTATCAGCACCTTGATCTTGGACTTCCTAGCCTCCAGAACTATTAGAAATAAATGTCTTTTGCTTAACCCACCCAGTCTATAGTATTTTGTTACAGAAACCCAAGTTAAGACAGCCAGGAAGTGGAATCACCAGATCATAGCATATGCCCATTTCCCATTTGAAATGTAAATATATGTTGCCAAATTACTCTTCATAGTGGCTGTGCCAACTTACACTCTTGTTTTTTAGGATACCTAACATTTGACATTGTTATTCAGTAATGAGACAGATAAGAAGGCTATCTCATTATTATTTAAATTGTGTTTAAAAATTACTGGCTATACTGAGGTTGAAAATGCTACCTGGGGACAGAATATTGGAAGAGGTCATGTGTCTTTATGATGATTATGACAAACAGGGCTTTACATTGTGTTTTTCTGATTGCAAATGAATATATATATATATATATATATATATGTGGATTTATATATGCCTATTTTTCTCTATGTTTAAAATCCCAGTAGAAACTTTGATCTGAATTAATGCTATATGATAAAGTGAGAATTAGAATTTACCAGAGAATGAATCCACAAAATTGGTATTCCACCATTTATGTCCAAAACATTTAAGTTTCCCAATTTGCTAGACAGTGTAAGTATTTTGAAGTCAAACTCTTACAGTTATAATTTATTGGAACAGTAGTACTTTAGAGCTCAACTTGGGGAGGAAATTTATATTTAAGGCAGAAAATTATTTGGTTATGAAATAACGAAAGCATAATCAATTTTAATGGCAATTGAGAGAAGGTAAAGACAAAAAAGAGATTAATTGCTTTTTTTCTTTTGAATAATTTGTTTGAATTTGTATATTAAGTTCTTTGATATCATCCAAATTTGAATAACTTTGCGTGGTTATAAAGGAGAAACAAGAATGCAAAATACTGGTCTCAAACGGTAACTGAGCACATCTGCGAAATCTTTGCTTTCCTTCTTACCACACAACTAACTGAAACATGGACTGCAAAAAAAAACTGACCATTTTAAAAATAGTAAGTCTTGCATTGAATCAGTTCACATCCATGTGGAGTGCTGTGAATGGAAGGAAATCGGGTATGATTTGAAATGGCATTTGAACTACTCTTTAAATAATAATTAATTATTCTCTTAAATGAAACTTTTGTTTTAAGAGAACATTTTTTTTTCTCTCCCAAGAAATAAAAAGAGCCTGGGGAGAAAGAATATAGGAAGTTCAGGGTGGTCCATATAAAATAATGGATCACTATAATTCCAAATGGGACCCATTTTTCTTGAGCCCTGCAAAATTGTTGCTGATTTCCAAATTAGAATATTTCTTTCGTAATAGAAAACTAACCCTTGGTGGGGAGAATGCTGATTTTTTATTGATTTTGAATTTTAGGGAAGCATCATGAAAGAGAAAGAAAGAAAGAAATGAGAAAGAAAGAAGCAAGAAAGAAAAAAGAGAGAAAGAAAGAATGAATGAAAGGGCTGGGTGCGGTGGCTCAGGGCTGTAATCCCAGCACTTTGGGAGGCTGAGGCGGGTGGATCACAAAGTCAAGAGATCAAGACCATCCTGGCCAACATGGTGAAACGTTGTCTCTACTAAAAACAAAAACAAAAACAAGCAAACAAACAAAACCCCACAAAAATTAGCTGGGCATAGTGGCACATGCCTGTAATCCCAGTTACTCGGGAGGCT
>NW_016107331.1:9545989-9561658 GCF_001604975.1 Cebus imitator
GGGAGGGAAGGAGAGATACAGGGAGGTGGGATGGTGGGAAGGAGGGAGGTAGGAAGAAAGAAAAGGGGGAAAGAAAAAGGAAGGAAAGGAAAAAAGAAGGAAAGGATGAGTCCTATGATTTTGGCACGGGAATGACCTGGGTTCAAACTCTGGCCCTTCCATTAGTTTTTTACACTTGATCTTAACCAAAAGTCTGAGAAGAAGAAGTTCTACCATGAGTTTAGTTTTTGGGTAAGTCACTGAAATAGCTCAAGTTTTTGCTTCCTTCATATGAAAAGTAGAGATAACAATACATATCTTATAAAGTTCTTGTGAAAATGAAATGAGGGACTCTATAAATTGAATAACTTATGCCTGCCACATGTAGTAGCTCATTCCTGTCCAAATTTCCCATCTTTAGGAGTTTAAAAATATTTTTTTCAAAAGTATAGAATTAAAATGAAATATTTTTTGTTGAATAAATTATTTTGCATGAATTCTGGTACATCTCACTGGCCCAAAACACTAGTGTTCAGTCAAGTCATTAATCAAACTTCTTGCAAAATACATTTATTCCATGTAGTTTAGACTTGACAGCATTTCTTAAGCGTGCTTCCCAGAATGCTAGTCTCATGAAATCTCCCCTAAAGAGAAGGTTTCCCTAATCTCATAAATTTGGAAAATGCTGTACTCTATCCCATTACCTCTCTGAAAAGTCCTCCAGTCAATATAGCTGTTTAAATTTGTTTAAGCCTATGTTTTCCTCCTTTATTTAGCCAAGGAAATTCTTTTTAGGTAATTTCTATTTATAGTGCATGGAATACATTTTGTGAAATGTTCATATAATTGATCTGATTTCCACAAACCCAGCCTGCAAATGTAGTCATACTTCTTTTGATGAAAAAATATGTGAAGACTTGATTTGCCATTATTTGCAGGAATTCTATTGTTTGGTCACCATGTTCATCACTTTCTACCCTACCCCATTCTCTTGAGTTGTCTGAGAACTCTGATATTTTTTATTCAATCCAAAATGTTTTTTTCTGCTTTCAAACACAAAGCAGAGAATAAACTGAAAGCCGAATTTCCTTCTTCCAGAGGCTAGTGTTGCATAGTTCAACAGAAGCTGGTCCAGATGCCTCTTTGCTAGCCCTGACGCTGAACATGGTGCCTCATACTGGGGCAGTGACGTTAGAGTGACATTGTTTAGTCATTGTGCATTCATTGCTCCCTAAAGAACAACACAGTCTGGAGGGTCTGGCTTTAGAATCAGCCTGGCTTCCTAACCACATAGACTTTCATGTTGAGTCTGGTCTGCCAGCTCAGATGCCCATTGCCCTCCTGGTGAGTTATCTCCTGCAGCTTTGCTGTTCTTTTGGACCAAAAGACAATGTACAGAGTCAGCCCAGCCTATTTCGCTAGTTTCTGTAACCTGAAATCTTGGGGAATAGAGGGTGGAGTCTTTGTAGTTTTCCTCACTGAAGGCCTCCCATCTCCTGATTCAAATTAGTTGAACCATTCCCTAGAACTTTGAATGCTATAGGAATTCAGTGAGAAGCAGACTCATTAAGTCACATCTATTAATAGAACCTAGTATAACATTTTCTGGGACCACCGTTTATTCCTACACTTATTCTCATAATTAAGAGGGGTCATTCACTGGCTTGCTAGATATTTGCTAGTGTCAACCATGTACCAGAAAGTACCTTAAGACTGAGACATAGCAATGAACACAACAGATAATGTTTCTGCTTTATTGGAACTTACGTTGTAAGGTAGGAGAAAAAAGCAATGAATGAATCATATACATCAGTTAGTGATGAATGCTCTGAAGAAAGGATAAGAGTGATGGGGGTAGTACCTTATTTTATATAGAATGATTATAGTTATCATTCTGTATACCTATATAGCTGAGAAGCCTTCATCTGTAGTGAACCTTCATCTTTAGTGAAGGCTTCTCAGCTAGGGTCTCATTTGAGCACAGAAGTGTTGGAGCAAGCCATGTGGACATTTTGAGAAACTCCCTTCTAGGTCGAAGAAAATATAATTGCTAAGAGGCAGGCAGGTGCTTGGAATACTTGAGGAATATCCAGGAATCCATTGTTATTGCATCAGCACTTTCGGGAGAATAATAGGAGATGAAATCACAGTATCTGTGGGGAGGGTCATAGGAGGTAATTTAGGGTCCTGTAAGCTGTGGTTAGGGTTTTGGTTTCATTCTGAGTGATATGGGAAGCCAAGGAATGTCTGTCAACAAAATTTTGACATGATTTTATTTATGTTTTATAAGGATTATTAGATACCATATAGCTACAGATACTTGTAAAAGAGGCATGGTTAGAAACAGGGAGACTAGTTTAGCAGCCCATTGCAGTAGTATAGTGACGGATGATCAAACTTTCAGTTAGGGAGTTTGAAGTGTTAAGAAGTAGTCAGTTAGGAATATATGCTGAAGATAGAGCTTTATGGGATTTATCAATGAATTAAATTGGAGGTGTGAGAGTCTCTTAGACCATTTGTGTTGCTCTAACAAAATACCTGAGACTGAGTAATTTACATATAATAGAAATTTATTTCTTACAATTCTGGAGGCTGGGAAATATAAGATTAAGGTGCAGACATTCATGTCTGGTGAGGGTCTATTTGCTGCATTCTCACATGGTAGAAGGGGTGAATGTTGTGTCTTCACAAGTAGAAGATGGAAGGGCAAAAGAAGGCCTAGCCGGAGGCATCATGCTACCTGATTTCAAACTATACTGCAAAGCTACAGTAATCAAAACAGCATGGAACTGGTACCAAAACAGAGATATAGACCAATGGAACAGAACAGAGGCCTTGGAGGCAATGCCACACATCTACAACCATCTGATATTTGACAAACCTGACAAAAACAAGCAATGGGGAAAGGATTCCCTGTTCAATAAATGGTGTTGGAAAAACTGGCTAATAGTGTGTACAAAGCAGAAACAGGACCCCTTCCTGACACCTTACAATAAAATTAATTCCAGGTGGATTAAAGACGTAAACATAAGACCTAACACCATAAAAACCCTAGAAGAAAATCTAGGCAAAACCATTCAGGACATAAGCATAGGCAAGGACTTCATGACTAAAACACCAAAAGCATTGGCAACAAAAGCCAAAATAGACAAATGGGATCTAATTAAACTCCAGAGCTTCTGTAGAGCAAAAGAAACAATCATTAGAGTGAACTGGCAACCAAGAGAATGGGAAAACATTTTTGCAATCTACCCATCTGACAAAGGGCTACTATCCAGAATCTACAAAGAACTAAAACAGATTTACAAGAAAAAAACAAACCCATCCAAAAGTGGGAGAAGGATATGAACAGACACTTTTCAAAAGAAGGCATATATGAGGCCAACAAACATAAAAAATGCTCATCATCACTGATTATTAGAGAAATGCAAATCAAAACCACATTGAGATGCTACTTCATGGCAGTTAGAATGGCAATCATTAAAAAACCTGGAGATAACAGGTGCTGGAGAGGATGTGGAGGAATAGGAACACTTTTACACTGTTGGTGGGAATGTAAACTAGTTCAACTATTGTGGAAGTCAGTGTGGCGCCTCCTCAATAACCTAGAAATAGAAATTCTATTTGACCCAGCAGTCCTATTACTGGGTATATATCCAAAGGATTATAAATCATTCTATTATAAAGACACATGCACACGCATGTTCATAGTGGCACTGTTTACAATAGCAAAGACCTGGAACCAATCCAAATGCCCATCGACCACAAACTGGACAAGGAAAATGTGGCACATATACACCATGGAATACTATGTAGCCATAAAAAAAACAATGAGTTCATGTCCTTTGTAGGGACATGGATGAACCTGGAAAATATCATTCTCAGCAAAATGGCAAAAGAACAGAAAATCAACCACCACATGTTCTCACTCATAGGTGGGTGTTGAACAATGAGAACACGTGAACACAGGGAGGGGAGCATCACACACTGGGGTCT
Source organism: Cebus imitator (assembly GCF_001604975.1). Lineage (NCBI taxonomy): Eukaryota > Metazoa > Chordata > Mammalia > Primates > Cebidae > Cebus > Cebus imitator. The sequence continues at coordinate 9,549,965 of NW_016107331.1, forward strand.
GTTGGTAGGGGCAAGGGAGGAACAGTGGGAGTGGGGAGATTGGGGAGGGATAACATGGGGAGAAATGCCAGATGTAGGTAACGGGGGGATAGAGGCAGCAAACCACATTGCCATGTGTGCACCTATGCAACAATCCTGCATGATCTGCACATGTACCCCAGAATCTAAAGTAAAATAAAAAAAAGGAAAAAAATTAAAAATAAAAAGAGGGCCTAGCTAGTTCTCTCCAGCCTTTTTATAAGGCTGTTAATTGCATTCATGAGGGCAGAGCTCTAGTGGCCTAATTATCTCCTAAAGACCCTACCTCCTAATACTTTTGCTTTGAGGATTAAGTTTCAACATGAATTTTGTAGGGGACACAAACAGTTAAACCACAGCAGAGAGAAAGAGAGGAGTCTATGAGAATACTGAGTTTTCTGGCATAAATAACTGAAATTGTGGAGATACCATTTATGCAAACAAAGTAGATTGGAGGAAGTGTTTGTTTTGGGTGGTGAAAGAGTAATCATAAGTTTAGATTTGGGCATGTTAAGTTTGAAATGCCTTTCAGTTATCCAAGTGAACATTTTAAGCATGCAGTTGGATATATTAGCCTGAAATCAAGGAGAGACATTAGCGATAATGATTAAAGTTGAATCATTGGCATATAGATGGTATTTAAAGTCATGGCATTGGATGAAATTAGCTAGATGGTGTTAGTAGAGAATGGAAGCAAAGAGCATTGACATCTAAGGAGTCGGACATTCCAGTGATTCAAGTTTAGAAGATGCGTAGGTGACAGTGGAAAGGAGGAGAATGAGAGTAAATGGTATTTCAAAAGTCAAGTAAAGAACGTATTTCAATCACATTGACCACTGGCTTTGACAACATGGAGAGCTCACTGATTACATTAACAAGAGGAATTATAGTTTTAGAGGTATATGTAAGAAATAATGGAAAGGGAGGAAGTAGATTTAGGAAGTAGGGACAACTCTTTCAGAAGAGATTTATGTCAGGAAAGCAGAGAAATCATGATATGTTTGGTGGGAGCTATTAAGTCAAGGTGCTTTTTTTCCCAAGTTGATAGATATTAATGCATTATCATAGGGAGCTGGGAAGAATTTAGTAGATAATGTAGTAAGTTGATGATACAGGAAACAGAAGGGAAAATTGTACTTTACGTAGGTGAGACTGTCACTTAAATAGGAGAGAAAGGAAAAGCCTGGGCAACAGAGTGAGATCCAGTCTCTACAAAACATTTTAAAATTAGGCAGGTGTGGTGGTGCTTGCCTGTGGTCCCAGCTACATGGAAGTCTGAGGCAGGAGGATCACATGAGCCCGGGAGGTAGAGGCTTCAGTCAACTGTGTTCGTTCTGCTGCACTCCAGCCTGGGTGACAGAGGGAGACTCCATCTCGCTTAAAAAAAAGATGATACAATGTAAAAATGGTTAGGCTGGTTATTAGATGGGAGTTTAAATTTCCATCTGGGGTATGGATGGAAATCACAGTACAAAAAGGTAGAGGGATATATTTGATTGAAGGAATTATTCATTCATTCATTTATCTAACAAGTGCTTATTAATTGTTTATAAACTAGGCGCTTTTTCTAGGTACTAGGGATACAGTAGAGACCACAATAGTTCCTGCAGTTTATTTCTAATGAGGGGTGATTAAGAATAAAGAAAATAAATGCGTAATTTAAATACCATGGTATATTGTACTAATGACATTGATAAATTCCAACTTAAAGTGAATAAATTAATTTGTAGACCTATATTTTGCTATCACTATTATTGCAATCTATTTTTTGAGATAATTATGTTAATTAAATAGAAAAGTTATGGTAAGCATATGGTGAGCAAACTAGGGCCCAATCAATATTCAATCCATGAATGACTTAAACTTACAAATGGCCTCCTTCATTCTGTATTTACTAACATCACAGAACACTACTGGAATCCCAAAGAGAAGCAGAAGCCTGATCATATTTTTTTAGTTCAGAAGTAAAACAGAGGAAGAGTCTGTAGTAAGTGGAAACACTTTAGGAGCATCAGGGACAGACTTTCAAAATAACAGATGTGAGATGTGATTGACCTAAGTAGCTGTTTGACTTTGTTTTTTTCTCTTTGCTTTTTAACATACCTGGATCAAATAAAAATTTGTTTGGGTTAAAAATGAAAATAACTCATATGTACAATACTGAGGTCGGAACATACAGCAAAAACTAGGCAAATTGAGAATCCTGCATATTGTAATAAAAATAGCTTTAAGCCAGGAGCCAGAAATCTTGGAATCCGTACTCAAGTCTGCCATTGTCTACATATGTAGCTTGTATAAATCTCTTAAATTCATTGAACCTTAATTTCCCTATGTTCAGAATGCTGGTAAAAATAACTGTATTGTCTATCTCAAAAGACTGTTAACTTCTTTTAATTAGAAAGATCAGTATGTTATGCGCATCTGAAGCTATATGAGGAACACAGTTAGATAAAATGAATAAAATCTAGTATTTGGTAGCATAGTAGGATGACTACAGATAAGAATCATTTTTTGTATATTTTAAAGTAACTAAAAGAGTAGGATTAGAATGTTCCTAACACAAGGAAATGATAAATGCTTAAGGTGACAGATACTCCATTTACCCTGTTTGATGATTACACACTGTATATGCCTGTGTCAAAACATCACATGTACCCCATAAATATATAACTACTACATACCCATGATAATTAAAAATAAAAATGAGTAATTAACAAAATTAAAATATGAGGAAATTGAGTCTCAGGTAAAACCAGTTGTCTAAGATCACATAGTACATAATGTTAAGATAAACGTTGAATTCTGGCTTCTCTGATACTAAAACCTAAGCTGTTAACATGTTTTGCAGCATTCAACAAGCAAGGACACTCAACTGAGATGAAGAAGATACGAAAACACTTGGTAAATAGCTTTCATTCTCCTGTTAGCTTTAGTGTTCACCGTTCTGTTCACTGTTGGTTGGTTTCAGAGGAAGGGTAAAAAATAATCCCTTCAAACATTCTTCCCATGCAGCCAATGCTTCACTCTCCTCTGGATGCTGCCTTACTTTGAATTGCTTCATTCACCTGCTTTGCAGGCCGCATATAGCAGGGGATGAACATTTAGTGGTTGATTATCAATTTCCTCTGAGTTAAATGGAAAAGCTGAGTAATAAGATTTTATTTTTTGTCTTTTTATATTATGCAAACATCTATGAGTTATGCAGGGTGTAAGTTAGGGCATAGCAGTGCACTTAAAGTTCACAAATACGCATTTACAAATTAGCTTACTGCCAAAGTCACTTGTATTTGTAACACATCTAATGTTTTTTCTCCTCAGCTGCAATGTTACAGATGAACTTGAAAGACAGAGTAGTATTTTCATGCTAATATGTCATAAAATGTCTTTGCTAAATAAGCAATCCTTCCATTGCAAGGTTTATTTGCTGGGATACAATTTAGAGATGTCCCTGATGACAACCTTTTGAGCCATATTAGTTAAATGATAGAACATCTCCAGTGTCAAATCTATAGCAATGTATTATAATGGGGAAAAATGATGCCTGAGCAGCAGGGAGCCTTTAATACAGAACTCCATAGGCCACTTAAATAGTGTAATCTGGCTTTCAACTGGAGCATTCTAAAGAATCTCTATGAACCTTGCTTTAGGGTTTCAGAGAATCAGAATGATATTGAGGACAAAGCTCTGTTCTGGATCTACCTGTCACTGAAATGCTCATGCTGCTCTTCTACAAAGCCAGGTGGGATCATTTTTCTAGGAAGCATCAATTACTTCTGCTTTTGCTCAGAAATGGCACAGTTATTTTTAGATATATTTTCCACTGGTCTACAAAGTATTACAATTGCCATAACATATTGGGTAGTGTCATAATGGTGTAAAGATTCCTGCAAAATATGCCTCCCCACAATACTGCCATTGCATCTTTAAAAAACAGCAGGATTATATATCCGACAACTTCCTGTACCACTAGCAAGGTGTCAATATGAATGGCGAATGAATGAGTTAGAATTTTATAGATTCCCAACATAATTACATTCATGGATACTTTTTTTCTCTGAGAGTTAGCTGTGAAGTTTTTGGTTTGAAATAGCCTTTCTGAATAAAATGAACCAGGTTCTTCTAGTGGCTGATCAAATCCCAGGTGGTAAGTCAGCCACCTTTGGAAATTGCATTAACACAGCAGTAGCTTAATAAATTATACTCTGCTGATTTGGCTTCCACTGATAATTTATGACTGGAGATGATCCTGGTGTATGGAGAATCAAGCTTATCACAATCTAGTTACTTGTTCTTATGTAATGCATATATGGAGCTAAGGAATTTAAAATAGTAGTTTTGTAAAAACATATACATAAGTGAAGCCTTGTGAGGGTAAACTTCTTGACTGAAGAATTAATACCTAGGATCATGACAACTTTTTCTTTCTTGGGATCTCTTCAGTTTATCTTCCATGATAATAGCTATGATATGAAGAAAATGAATAGTTGTGTCACTATAGTCTCTTAAAGAAAAATTCTCCCAATTGCTCCCTCAGCTGTCTTCAACCTACTGGCACATTTTCAAACCGGCTATAATAAAGAATAAAGTCAAACACTTTGGTCTTTTGTTCAAAAACTATTTTATAAATTGCAGTCTTAGAAAGATTCCTCTATCCATTCATCTATACATTCAGTTATCCATTTGTTTATTCATCGTTGTTTTATTTATTCAATAAATAGAAAACTCTCACTTTTATAGTTTTTTTTTGTAGTTTCCTCGACTTTACAAAAGTTAAACCAAAAGAGGCCTAGACCATAAAAATTACTAAATCTCATCTTCGGCAGAGGTATTTGGTAATAATAACTTGCTTCCGATAGCTAGACTGTGTCAGCCATCTCTGTTACTTGGTATCTAGCTAACGTGGGCATTGAATTATATTATTCTAAACTAAAGACTGTCACTGGCAAGCTCATTTAGGTACTCTACATTTGTATTGTGGCTGAATGCACTGTACATAACCTTTGGATAAACAGAAGATTTTAGTTTTCAATCCTGATGGCGTTTCAGCTGTAAAACACACACATATCATCTCTTTCAGAAAACTGTGGAATTTATGTTCAGAATTAAACACCAGCAAATAAGTATGGAGTTCTCAAGTCAAACTGGAAATAGCACACAATTTGGCAGGGAGATGGTGACATTTAAATCACTTATTAATCTTTTTGCTAGGCTTTCTAACCTCTATCCCTAGCTCGCTCTGTCCCTCTTGATGTCTTCATTTTTAATAAGAAAAGCCATTGTAATAAATGCAAAATTAATTCTAATTCTCCAAATTAAATGGTGAAATGCATTTAATTAAATGTATGGATGCAATTTACTCAATCGATACACTTATTTATTTCAATTCACTGAGTGGGGGATTTTAAAGTCAGTTTTATTGAAGTGCATCAGGATATATGAGTCCAAGATTCCAAGATACTAAAGATGGTGCCAGGAGAAAGCAAATGTTGATATCAATTGCTCTTTAATTTCAGGAGACAGTTTTCTCTTCAGCTGATGTGAGGCAACTCATGTTCACTAATGGGTCTGGCCTAAACTCTTCCAGAGATGTTTATTATCATTGTCTTGACTTAGGAAATTATTTGAGATGTTTGATTTCAGAACTCCATCAAGTTCTCATGGTACAGACTAACATCTGATCATTTGATGTTGTCAACTCAGGCAAAGGACAATTAAATGGAAAAAGAAGATTCTATCACATACACCTAAATGATGTGTTATCTTAAACTTGTAATATATTTTAGTCCTCATAATGTCATACTGAACTGTGTTCCTTTAGAGAGTTTTGTATGTTTTACAGTAGCTTTTTAATTTCAGTAACCTAAGGGAAAAAATTTCTTTGTTTGCATATTGGTTGAACAGATACTGAATGGGAATCATGAAAGTGTTTTTGGATATTCTATATGTTTTTATTTAGGGATAATTACACAGAGATGTAGATGTTGTTCTAAGGCAGCTGGAGTACTGTAGAATAGTGGCATTCTGTGTTCAGTGTGGAATTTTATGTGTTAGTTTGTGACAAAACCTCAGGGCATCCATCAAAAACAATCCACTGCTTCTGGAGATCAGATAGTTTCCAGAGGATGGTTACCTCAAACATCTTAAATTGGTGACTTCAACTATTTAGAGATGCAGATCTTATTTTTTTTTTAGTTGTTGACTTTCAAAGGTGTATTCTTTCTCACTTTGGATAAATTCTTCAATAACAAAAAAGACTTAGATGTATGGAAGGCATACATATAATCTTTAAAGAGTTGGGCATTTAGAAACATGAATTATTGCCCTTTAGAGAGAAAAATTTTGGGATTTGTGACTTTTTTCTCTTTTCCTTGAAAACTGGAGCACATTCTTGTTTTTAGCATGTAGCATCTAAGGTAATGAGGAACACACTAGTACTTTACAGCAAACGTGTGTCAAATCCCCAGAGAAAACAGACGTCATGCATGTAATATTTCCCACAGACATCTATAATCAACCATCATTGTTCTTTCAATCTGTTTTCTAAGCAAATGAAACAATGGAGAGTGTACATAAATTTTATGTATTAGAATTTAAGAAATATTTAAACTGGAGAAGCTCAAAGCTTGCATTTGGTAAGTCAGGATATAAAGAGCTTAGAATTAGGAAAACTGGAATTGGAAATGTGCATGTTCCCACTGATTATTCCATAACTCTACTTTTTTCCCATTTTCACAATCCATGATGAAGTAGGAGGCTGAAACTCTCTAAATAAGAATGCCATTTTAATAACATTTTAAACAACATGTTGAATATAAAAGATCATAAACCTAATGTAGTTTTCATAATTTGAAGTATGATTATGAGTTCTCATATTGTAAGAAGACTTGGTGGTCAGCAATAACTTTGGACTGTTGAAAAGTCCACACTTAAGCATTCATATTGTATTTACAAAAAGGTGTTAGTGTGTGTTACTGTGTATGTATGAAAGTGTGTGTATGTATGTTGAGGAGAACTTAGCATTTGTTAAACAGAAAAGAATATAACTAACACAGAAAGTTAGAGTTACATTTTGTCTAGCTGCATCTAATTTTTGATTGTGAAAGCCTTTGACTTGTAGGCTCATTTCTGTCCAGTTCTGAGCCAAAAGAACTAAGACTGAAAGAGAAATGTGAGTTAATGTGAGTTACACCTCCACCAGTGCAGGACATAGACACTAGTCTTATTATCCTAAGCCTGTCCCATGCTTGGACTGGCTTGAGCCTGAGCAATCCAAGCTGCAGCAACATCTCTTGACCTGGTTGTACCTTTCCCTCGACTGTGCTTTATTGAGTGTCATCCAGTTCAATTTGCTGGAACTATGATCCTCACAAAACCCCAGGCCACAGGCTGTATGCTTACTTTTTGGATAGCTCTTGCCATCCCTCAGTCAATCTTCCTGCTAAGCATAAGCTATCTCATGTTTCCCAGCTGCGTACTTCTTGTACGTGAACACCAGACAGGATTACATCTGAGATTGTGATGCTGTCTTAGACAAAACATGGTGGTTTCTTGAGGCCTGGATCTATAGCCAGTTTAATTTTCTTAGCCTCAGCTTAACAACGTTTCAGTTGACTTCACATTCCATGTCAGCCCAACCAAGGAGATCCTAGCATGCCTGTGGTGAAGCTACACAGGTGTGACAAAAACTACGCTAAATAAGAAAGCTTACAAACATTTTGACTTCCAATGCAAAATTATTACTAGGGTAATTTGGATCATTATTCCTCTGTGAAACCATCACTCCGTGTGTAAAGTTTAGTTCAGCTGTGCCACTCAGAAGCCATTTGTTGTTGAATGTTTGCTGTTCTCCATTTGGGCACTGAAAAGATGAGATAACGGTGAGGAGCAGGTGTTTTTCCACCAGCAGGAAAAATGCATATAATAAGTATTTCATGATACCACATCCCTAATTAAAACAGCAGAGTTTTTAACAAGTTTTTGCTATTTTATTTTCCCTCTCAAATAGGTCAGGTGTTATCTAACCTAAAATGCCTAAACCTGTATGTCTTCTACATGTCTCTTATCTGACCAAAGACCAATTAAATAGCTAATTATTTTTCATTATTAACCTGCTTACACTGTAGTAGAATCACTTATAATTTACGGCGCTATATAATATTTAGTACTTATAAATGGTCCATTTTTGTTTTGGATATATATGAAAGAATGAATGATCTGAATGCCATAAAATTATTTCTTTTAAATATAAGTTGTTAGTAATCAGCACATTTATTTTAAATAGACACATCATTTTCACTGTATTTATGATGTTTTATGTTACATGTAAGAGTAAAAACCCAGCAAAAAATGAAAAATTATATCTTATAATGTTTTAAGTCAAAGATACCTTGTGACACCTATTTATGCAGGTCTTTTACAAAAAATGAATATGGCAAATATTAGTTTGAGGAACAAAACTTTTCTTTCAATAAAAATTTGATCACTTTTTAATGAAAACGAATCTGTAAGATAATACTTGTAATTTAGGTTATGTATTTGAAGTCTCCGATGAAGTGTATTGAACATTGCTTGATTAGCTTGAGCTTGCAAATATGCTATCCAATCAACACTGAAAATAAATAGTTTTGGGTACAGTGGTTGATGCCTGTAATCTTAGCATTTTGAAAGGGTGAGGTGGGAGAATTGCTTGAACCCAGGAGTTCGAGATCAGCCTGGGCAATGTGGTGAAACATTATCTCTACAAAAAATGCAAAAATTAGCTGGGAATGGTGGCAGGTGCCTGTGGTCTCAGCTACTTGGGAGGATGAGGAAAGAGAATCGCTTGAACCCAGGAGTTGGAGGTTGCAGTGAGCTGAGATCCTGCCACTGCACTCCAGCCTAGACAAGAGGAACAGCAGTGAAACCCTGTCTCCAAAAAAAGAAAAGAAGTAGTTTTGTAATTTTTTTTTTCTGCAGGTATTTTAGAAATGTATCAGTAACCTTGAGAGTAGTAGTATATGCTCTTTTAAAGCAATGTGCTCTTTTTAAGTGGACAAATAGGCTCAGTTAAATAAGAGCCCAAAGAGCAATACCCTATAATTCAAATGTTGACCTTCACTTAAAAAGTCCTATGACATTTACGTTTCCTGCTCCTTCTTACAAGAGTTTAATGTTGGAATTTTGTCATAACTTTGTATATGTTCTCTATGAGACAGTTCCTATTGCTGGAGATTTTACTTCTCGTGGAGAGATGCAATTTATGGATTCTCCTGTTATTCCAAAGGTTTCCAATGGTTAGCAATCATTTTTGAGTTTCATATTTCTTCGACTTATGTTTAAACTCTGTTACTGTGCTATGCATACGGATATGTTGCTAATGTAAAGTAGAGAATATAATGTGTGACTTGGCATTATAGTTCTCTATACTGATGGCATGTTTTTCACATTCTATGAAACAGGGATCAGAGAAGGTAAATTTATTTGATTAAAACAGTAAACTTCTTCCATTCTCCCAAGTGTCTACTCCCTCCCTGCTTCCCATCCCCAGGCACCAAAGTTGAATGGTTGTCAGCAAAGGGGAGAGGAGGGTAGCAACGGCACCCTCCCATTATCAAGTTATTTTTCTCCATTGTGTGAATGCTAAGTTCTACTCAGATTTCCATAGTTCTTTATACAGAAATAATATTGTTTTGTTTTATTTTGTTTTTACGGTCAACATTACTTATCTTAATTCTTCCTCACAAAACACCCTGGACACACAGGACAATGGAACCTCCCCTAATTTTCTGTGAGTTTGCTGTGTTTGCACATGGTGACCTTGGAGTATGGCCTAGTTTGACTGAGGAGAGCTTTTTAAGAGGCTTTTGTGTAGAGAGGGGACTGGCATAAAGAGTTTTGGTTTTGTGTTTATGTTTGAAATTGGGTGTAGGGAAGGATAAGAGTGTATATAATGGGAGGAAGTGAGTAAAAAGAAGGGGTTTTTTAAAAAATATGTAAGTGGTTAGAATACTATCGTGCTAGCCTTCTTTACATGGCTTTGCTGAATCGTTCAATCAGCAAGTATATCAAGGAAAACCTTAACAATTTAACCTGCAAAATTTTTTTTGACATTGCCTTTAGCGTGAATAAACTACTCTATAGCCCAGAAGCAAGAACATAAAGATATTTCTGCTGAGGACTGGAGATACCCTTATAATCTCCTAGCTCAGAATGTGTCCACATGAAGCCAATGAATTAGCTATATTATTTGGTTGCCTTTCTTCACTATTTATTATTTAAACATACAGGAAAAGCATCCTGGGTAATTGTGCCTTAGCTATATATCTTTTTAGCATATATAAAGAGCATGCAGATATTTCAATTTGTGTTCCAAACAGGTACATCCTCAAATGTAATCAAACAATACTGATCCCCCAGTATCAAATTGAAGTGCTGATATGATTTGGCCCTGTGTACCCACCCAAATCTCACCTTGAATTGTAATAATCCCCATGTGTCTTGGGAGGGACCCCCTAGGGAGGTAATTGAATCCTGGGGAAGAGTTTTTCCCGTGCTGTTCTAGTGACAGTGAGTAAGTCTCATGAGATCTGTTGGTTATAAAGAGAAGTTCCCCAGCACATGTCCTCTACTTGCTGCCATGTAAGATGTGCCTTTGCTTCCCTTCTCCTTTGCCTTCCACCATGAGTATGAGGCCTCCCAGCCATGTGGAACTGTGAATACATTAAACCTCTTTCCTTTATAAATTACCCGGTCTTGAATATGTCTTTATTAGCAGTGTGAGAACAGACTAATACCAGTGCATATATTCCTCTCACACTTTTTCAGTTCTATTTAGTTGGGAAACATTTAAGGCAAGAGCAAAATTAAGCAAATGACAAAGGATTGCAGATATAACAAGTTTTTTTGAATTTTGTGGTGACTTTGAAAGCCAAATCTTGGAAGTTTGACTTTTGATTTGTTGAACATATCATCACTTTGATTTAATGTACTAATGGTTTGTATTATTTTCATGGAGTATTCAGGGTAATTTTATGGTATAATTTAAGAACTACATCTATTGCAAATATTCATTCCCAATACAGAACTCCATCTTTTCATCAGCATGGTTTTACACTTGTAGAAGGGTCTTGTGATTTATCTATTATTTAGGAAAGGTTTTGTTTTCAGACTATTGGCTGCTTACCTGAGAACTATCCAGTCTTGTTGATATCCTAGCAAAACACACCCTGTTGTGTCTTATTGCTTAAATATTCCCACTTCTAAAATTACCACTACACCATTGGGGGTGAATGAATACACAATTGCAATTTCAATTTGACAATTTTAAAGGAAATGGCATAGGGATTTAATTAGACCCTCTCCATGTGCTTCATTGATTCTCAGATGGGTTTTCATTCTAGCATAAGCAGATGTGGATTCTAACATAGAAGTTAGAACTTCTTATACCTGGCTGGGTTATTCAAACCAGTAAAACAGCCAACAGTTGCCTGAATATGCAAAATCTGAAAGCAAACTGGTTTGGGAATGCTGAGAAGTAGTTTCACCTTTTATCTCCTTTCCTTTCTGAAATAAGATTAATGCCATCGGCCGGGCGCGGTGGATCAAGCCTGTAATCCCAGCACTTTGGGAGGCCGAGGCGGGTGGATCACGAGGTCAAGAGATCGAGACCATCCTGGTCAACATGGTGAAACCCCGTCT
>NW_016107331.1:9561867-9570060 GCF_001604975.1 Cebus imitator
AAATAATGATGTTTTTGGTTTCTTTTATGTGTTTATGGTATGTATTAAAAAAGGAAATTAGGCTACAGTAGAATATTTTTATTTTGAGCAGTAGCAGAAACTTCTTGATTTTATTAGAAAATTAAAATTAATTAAAAAGAACCTCCTGTTCGTTCCTTAAAGTCTTAGGTGATACTTGTTCTCTGGGCTGTCTAATTCTCTCTCCTCACCCTCGTCAATGGTCAGTGTCCTCCCCATGGCCTTGCTCTTCTTGCTCTACAAAGATACAGATGTGCCTTGATTTACAATTAGATTACATACCATAAACCCATGGTAAGTTGAAAATATCCTAAGTCGAACTTTAAATTAAATTAAATATCTAAGTGTAAAGACAGTTATGCATACATGGAGATAAAAGAGATTCATTTGTTATGTAAATGTCCTTTTTACTTAATCTTTGCTCTGCCTTGTATATTGTATGGTTATATGGTAGATATTGCTTTCATATAATCTTCTGTTTTAAACTTTTTTTTCTAAAAGAAATTCTCCCTTCCCTCTCTCCCTCCCTCCCTCCCTTTCTCCCTCCCTTCTTCCTTTTCTCCCTCTTTCCCTTCTAATTCTCTTTCTTTTTTTATGTTCCTGCAGACCACATTTATGATAGACATACAATTATTTAGATGTAATGCTGAATTAGCACTTTTTAAAGAAAGGTGCTTGAATCATGACAGTTGTGGGATTGAACCTGTGCTTGCCATTTATAAACTGTATACCTGTAATGAAGTAACTCAATCCTTAGGCACCTTTCACTTTTACATTCCTAAATTTATTATAGTAATACTAATGACTACCTAATAGGGTTGCTATGAAGAATAAAAATGAGATAGCTTGTAAAAGCCTTCCCAAGGTCATACAGAGGGTCCCCGACCTTGGATGGTTCAACTTAGAAGTTTTAGACTTTACCATGGTCAAAAGCAATGTGCATTTAGTAGAAACAATACTTAGAATTTTGATTTTTGATCTTTTTCCAGGCTAGCAATATGCAGTACAATACTCTTATATGACCTATTTGACACTTTGTTATAAAATAGGCTTTGCATTAGGTGATTTTGGCCAAGTGTAGGATAATGAAAGTGTTCTGAGTACGTTTAAGGTAGGCAAGGCTAAGCTATGGTAGGTTACATGTATTAAATGCATTTTCAACTTAGGGTATTTTCAACTTACTATGGATTTACAGAGTGTAACCTCATTGTAAATCAAGGAGCCCCCTTTTTTTTTTGTAGGGCAACAAGGGCAAGGCCCTGAGGGAGGACATTGACCATTGATGGGGTGAGATGAGAGAGAATTAGATAGCCCTGAAGAAAAAGGTCACCTATGTCATCATGTTGCCTGAGAAATCTCTCATAAGAAAGCTACATTAGTTTGTGTAATCTTTGCATCTTTCCATTTTTTGGACATAATTCGTGATGTAGCTGTGCAATGTCATGAAAGAACAGTGGACTGACAGTTGGAACATTGGTGTTCTAGTCCTGACCCTGCACTAACCAGCATGTGACAGGCCATTTTACTTTCTTAAACATCATCTTCCCCCCTCACTAAACTTAGAGAATGAAATAAAATTATTGAATAGGACTCTTACAATTCTTAAAATGACATATGATTCTAAGTTATTAAAACTTCCTTGACTGCTTAAAGTATAATTTTTCAATGTCAGTGTTTTCAAATCTGCCGCAAAGACCATATAGACATTTTATCTATGCACAGTGGCCAGAGGAGTGCAGAGAACAATTTGAAGTATTGTAGAATTGAGCTCCCCTTTCGTAAAACTCCTCCGAGACCTGAGCTCAATTTGCAGGTTCTGGCAAATCTGCCAAGAACCACTGTATTCTACCATGTTTTGGGAGGGAGATAGTCTTTTATCCTCCACTGAAAAGCATTGTATTAGAAAACAGAAGTACTGGGATCTCCTCATGGTTCTATCACTGATTAGACAACTATGGGCAAAGTAAATGACTCTCTTCTTTGGACATAATTTTTCTCGTCTATAAAATGAGCCAGATGTTCCAGAAAATCTTTATATTCTTCTATTGCAAAACTACCCAATTACAGTCCTAGTTAGGAACATCTGATGGATTCGTGAGTTTAAAAAGTTTAGATCGGAAACCTCTCCTTAATGTGTCAAAGCAGGTCAAGTTACAAATTTTCAATGAACAAAAATCCTGTTGCTATCATCACTCTTAACCACATATAATCATTTATCTTTCATGAAAAGAGTAATTGTTATATTGTATGGACTGAAGGTCTCTAATGTGTTTTGAATTACTTAGAAACCACACGGACGGGGACACACACACACACGCACACACAGAGTAATCTTATAAATAACAAGTAAATTCTCTCCCCAGCAAGGATACTAAATTTAGTCTGGAGAAGCATTCCACATGCTTTTAAACATAGATTTAGTGTCTAATATGTCTAATAGCTAAAATTATTGTATCGTAATGCAGCTTTTTTTTTCTGTATTTCCCCCTTTGATAAAGTTTTACAATATCAGGGTAGAGACTGATCCACATTAAGGACCAGTAAAAACAGAAGGTTTAATCTTGTACTAGGTTTGGCCTTCTATTTTCGATTGAAATACATTGCTCATTTTCTTAATTTGAAAAGACCACTCATTGTTTAAGAATGACCATTGATTAAATAGTACGTTTTTAAAAGGGAAAAAAAAGAAATATTGACATATTAAAAGTATACCTTGATTAAAATTGCTTCCTGACTTTGGAATTCATAATTGTGAAAACTGGTGTCTTGAATCAAGGAAATATGATCAGTCACTGAAGTAGGGGGTAGGAATACTTGAGATATTATTCCAAAGTCCCTGGTTCTCCTGGGAAGCTCTTCTGCTGGACCTTCCCTTTGAACTCTGGGATATCCTGGATACCAACAGGCAATAGTACCTCATGTGCAGCATCTCTGCATTTGTATCCTGAGCCACTTTGATAAATTCCTCTGATTAAACACAGTGGCACTATACTACCCTCTGAAAACTGCTGGTGGAAATATTAAAACCATCACTCAGTTTCCCATGTTACACATCCCCAGATCTTATTGCATCGTGTAAACAAGCTGCTTCTCTCCCACAAAAAGTAAGATGCAGAGCTTTTAGAAACAGAGCTGAATTGAAAAATTTTTGAGAAGCAAAAAATACTCCTCACAAAAAAACCCCACAACAAATTAAGAAAATTCACGATTTTGCCAGTTCACTGACAGGAACTTATTGGTACACTGTTGGGGAAAATTAAATAATAATAGTTATATGTATGAAATTAAACTTTGGAATCTACATAATCTTGGATCACCTGACCAGAAAGTGAAGTTAAAGATACATTCTGGCACAAGGACCTTATTACAGGTTTGTATTCAAATTCTGGCCAGTTTGGAAGTAATATTGTAAATCTTAAAAGTACAAAATTGGCTTGGTCTTAAACTTGCTATTGATGGTTCAAGTTGCTAACCAAAGGCTATATTTTCCATCATAGCCACATTGTACCCTGTTATTTAAGATACAAACTAAGGAAGTCCTGTTATTCTGCTTTACTTAAATGACGTGAAAATTACACTTACAAGCTACCTAGATATATGAAAAACTTCTTCAACATCTCCTATTCCCTCACACTTACTTACTTTTAAATATTCAGACATGGGTAAGGTAGCATAAACTGTTTTAGGCCTAGGAGAAAGGAGATGAACAGTTAGCAGAAACTGCAAAACTGTAAAAATGGGTTACAGTTTTTGCAGTTTCTGCTAACTGTTCATCTCCTTTCTCCTAGGCCTAAAACATTCCCTTGAGGTTCAGCTATCAAGCATTCTACCCTGACAGTGTCCTGGCCTTAAAGTCTTGTGCTCTCTGTTCAAGTTGGTTCATTTTAACAGATATTCACTGGATGATTATTATGGCCGGGGTGTTTGGAGAAATGACTTATCTTTTCCCTACCCACTTCAAACTCAACTTCTCTAACTCCTATTCTGCTGTGGACCCATTAGAAAAGCACAACTGATCTTTTAGAAGCAATCGTATATAATGATGGCTTTATATGTTAACCCTGCCAGTTAAAGCCTGCCTTTAAATGGTGGTTGTCATGGCCTTTAAACTAAAGTCTTGTGGTCTTAGTTAACAGGAAACAAGGTAAGCTCAGTTGAAAGTGCTCAATGCTTCTCAAATTATACCATGTAGAACTTTTTTCATACAACAGGAACAAAGGAGATATACCAGGAGCTAAAGTTAACGTCACTTTAATTTAAAAAATAATATAAAACAAAAAGAGCAAGTATGTTGAAAAATGAACTTTCTTTTCTATTACTAATTCTACCTTCTCTCTAGTTTTTTGAAATTATTATTTTTATAAAATGACCCCAATAAACTTATTACGTGTTTTTCAGAAATCACCCTTGCAACAACAAAAAGGTGTCTAGAAATGATTGCTTAGCACGTTAAACCTCCAAGTTAGGATTACATTTGTATCATATCAATCAACCATTATCCATCCACAAATGATATCTACAGGAGCATTCTTCTATAAGTATAAAATGCTGTGTTGAAAATCAGATGGAATAAAATATTGGCGTTTGGTTGAATATATCCAGTAAATCCACATACTATAATAAGTCAGTCCATTTATAGGCATTTAGTTGACAAAAGAAATTTTTAAAATTGTGAATGAGAGACTCATTAGTAAGAATTGGGGAAGTATGAAATATTTCTCTTTAAACAAATGTCATTTATCTGATGAGTGAAGATTTGTTTAAGGAGAATAGTTTGGAGAATTTTCTTCCATGCATGACGTGAGTTGATTGTTTGTTTCAACTGCAACTCTTAAAAAAAATAGCTACATAGCTCAATAGTTCTTTTCTAAACCGTGAATTATTGTACTATGATTTATAAAATCTAAAATAATACAACTGCTCTTTAAAATCGCAATGCATTGTGCTTCAGTGTTCAAGCAACCAATGATAAAACCAGAACTGATTTGTTTTCATTTTCAAAAAGTACCTTGAGAAATCACTGATTTTGTTTATAGGATAGTTTACCTAACTTTAAAATTAAATTCAAATTCTACAGATGGACTTCTTCTCTAAACATAAATATTTCTTATAGTTGGCCCTTTAAAATGGCATAAACTATTTGTATAGGCAAAGAAGCAAACAAGCTGAAAGAAACCCCAGAAAACTCCTCAAAGCATTTTCTTTTCATTGTGGAAACTGAATTGACCTTACAATGCTCTAGTAAATGCTCTAAGAGTTTCCTAAATCAACATGCTTACGAGTTGTCTTACTGAGAATAATAGCACTTTTTACCTTTTTTGTCACTTTACATTTTGTGGGAAATTCTAACTTCTTGGTAAAAAGTATTTTCATTGGAATAAAAATGGGACTTTCAGATGCCTGTCATTTTCTAAAATGCTTTGAAGTTTAAATTTTCTATGTATATCAAGAGAGTTAAGTCCCTCTGAATAGAGTGCACTAATGATAAATTTAAGATTTCAGGAATCAACCTACAATACTGTTACAAAAACCATACTTGTTATTGACATCACACAGTCAGCTTTGTGCAAATTTCATTTGTGACAACTATTTATTATACTTAAGTGGCAGGAAAAAGACTCCAACTCCGGAGTTCAAAAAATAGTGACAGGCACTGAATGTAGATAGCACTGGACCAATCAGATAATGTGATAAGACAGTGCTAAGAGGTCAAAGCAGTTGTGGCAAATGAAAGGAGTTAAGAAAGTACTCATGGCTATTTAGTAACTCATTTTTTTTTTTTTTAAACAAGAGTGCAACGCTTCTGTGTAAGCTTGAGACAAGGTGCTGTGGTAGACAGAATTCTAAGGTGGTCCCTAAAATTGCCTCCTTCCACTGCATAACCCCTTCTCCTCGAGTATGAGCAGGACTAGTGAATATGATGGAATATTACTCTGGTGATTATGTTATATTATATGGCAGAAGGGATTTTGCAGGTGTAGTTAAGGTTCCTGATCATTTCACTTTGACTTAATCATAAGGAGATAAACCTGGGTGAAACTGACTACTCAGGTGAGCTCTTAATAGAGATCAGAAAGATTTGAAGCTCAAGAGAAATTCTCCTGCTGTCCTGGAAGAAGTAAGTTTCTGTGTGGTGAGAGATTCTAAGCAAGAGGCTGTAGGACAAAGACCTGAAGGCTGGTTCTAGCAGCTGAGTATAGTCCCTAGCAAACGGCGAACAGCAGAATAAGGTTATTGATCATATAACTGCAAGAAACTAGTGAGTTTGGAAGAGGACCCTGGAGTTGAAGGTGTGACTGCAGGCCCCTGCTAGTACCTTGAGGTCATCCTAGAGATATCCTGAATAGAGGACCCAGCTAATTCGTGTCCAGGCTTTCAAGCAAGAAAACCGTGAGTTGATAAATTTTGTATTGTTTTAAGCTAAGACGTTTCTGGTAATATTTTACATAGCAATAGGAAAATGAATGTAGGTGAGAATGAAGCTTTTATATGGACAGTACAGTTGTAAGGTTAAAGACAGGAGTATGAATGGCACTGGACTCTAGAGGCTTCAGCTAGCAGTAATCTAGAGTGCAAATTTCTCTCTTTCTATGGCTTTCTCCCTCTCATCAAGTTTATGTGTATATAATAATATATTTTGTCTTTCTCAATATGTGTTATGTCTTTGTGTATTGCAAACTCTTATCCATAACTCTTTATTTATTATTTATTTTTGAGAAGGGTCTAACTCTATCACCCAGGCTGGAGTGCAGTGGTTGATTTAGCAAACTTTTAGTATAAAAGCCCTCAATGGCATATTATGCAACCATTCAAAGTATGTTAAATGAGATAGTAAATCATATGTAATAATTATCAGTGTAACAAGTTAAGGGAAAATGAATTATGCAGAATTGTATATAAAATATGATTACAGTGATTTAAAAATTATCAATTGCAAGTGTGGTTCAAATCCTGGATAGAAATGTGTAACACAATACAGTGATTGTGTTTGGATGATAGGACTATGGTATTTTTATTTTGCTTTTTGTTCCACATTTTTATTATTTTAGAAAAATCTTTAATGAATATAGATGATTTTTTTGTTTTTTTGAGACAGAATTTTGCTCTTGTTACCCAGACTGGTGTGCGGTGGTGCAATCTCAGCTCACTGCAACCTCCACATTTGAGGTTCAATGAATTCTCCTGCCTCAGTCTCCTGAGTAGCTGGGATTACAGGTGCCTGCCACCATACCTGGCTAATTTTTTTGTATTTTTAGTCGAGACAGGGTTTCACCGTGTTGGTCAGGCTGATCTTGAACTCCTGGCCTCAAGTGATCCGCCTGCCTCGGCCTCCCAAAGTGTTGAGATTACAGGCATAAGCCACTGTGCCTTGCTGATGCTTTTTTAAATAATTAAAACACAAGCCATGCCCAGGATATTTTTTTTTCCGAAGAAAATAATATCTGAGACCCTTTGCCTTCTAAGAATAAATCCATGGTGATGATTGTAATAGGCCTAACAAAAGCTAAGGGATGGTTAACCTGCGGCGATATAGAGGCACTTATTTCACATGTGCTGAGGAGCCCTGTGGCAGAGAGGTCAAACTGATGGCCTGTGGACCATAGTCCATCTGTAGATATGCTTTGCACTATGTTTTAAGAAAATTTAAGACAACATTTAAAAACCAGAAAGTTTCATGTAAAAATCATATTTTTTATCTTTGCTTACAAATTTGGGTGATCTATTGACGTCAAGCTCATATTCTCACATGGCAACAAAAGGCTGGGGTTGAGAATCTCATGCAGTTGAAATATATGCCTTCCAGCTTACCACAGTCCACTGCTCCCAACGCCCTCCCTACTGCCGAGACCCAGTATCAATTGTAGCTCATCATTGCACTTGCTCTTTTGTTATCCTTAAAATGGAAAAACATTTTTTTCTGTGCTTTTTCTATCAAAAGTGGAAAATGAAAGATTGAGCCCAGTGTGCTTTCTTCATTTATAAGCTTGTTGGCATTTGTGATTGTGACCCCCGGGGAGGTTAAATAAATAATTGATTGAAAGCACTTAGTATAACCTGGGCCAGACACTTTGCATGTGTTAGTTTCCTTCTATATCCTTTCTTGTAGTTGTTTTGAAACATTTGGACACAGAATAAAGTGGTTATAACATTCCCATAGACTCTTTTTTTTTTTTT